>NW_024704754.1:4087556-4182020 GCF_018977255.1 Callorhinchus milii
TTTGGCGCGGCGCCGGACGATGCTGCAGAAGCGCACGTTGAGCGCCCCCGAGACGTGAGAGGCGCTGAAGGCGAAGAAGGAGCGGCAGTCGAGCAGCAGACACCGGGAGGGGTCCTCGGTCAGGAGGTGGGCCAGACTCACACTGTCCACAGCCGAGACGGCCATCATCACCATAGTTACTGGGGGGGGGTCGGGTCGGGTCGGTCGGTTGTGAAGCTTCTCCTCTCGGTGTTGTGATGTTTAGCTTTCTCTGCCCACACCCCGTGCAGTGGCGGCGCTGCTGCTGGTGGTGGTGGTGGTTGTTGTTGTTGTTGTTGTGGAGGTTGTAGTAAAAGCTTCTCTCGGGGCTCTGTTCTGAAGCCGCTCCGCTCCGTTCGGCCCCTTTTATAGGCGATTTTTGTGAATGAAACGGATACGTCGCCGGTCACGTGGCCGCGGCCGCTCCCGCCCTCCTCTCCCCCCCCCCTTTGTGACGCACTCCCAAGGCCACGCCCTGTCCCTGACGCCGGGCCCCTGGTTGGTGTCGTCATGCCCTCATGCTCCTGGGCTGCTCCCCCCCCACCCTCCCCCCCCTCCCCCCCTCCACACACACACACCTTTACCTGCATTACCACCCGGAAACTTTTTTATTCCACCCACTGCGCTGCACATCCAAACTATTTTTCATTTTTCTCGTGCGTTGCGAGCGCAGTGGGGTTGGGAAGCCGCGAAGCGAGTTTTTAATCCACGTTCCATAACCTGGAAGTTAATAATAATAATAATAATAATAACAACAACAACAACAATAATAATAATAACAATAATAATAATAATAATGTTCAGACTGCCTCAGTTCCTGGAACGGGTCAGTTCCAAAAATCCTCCCGTTACTGAACCACACTCCACTTGTCCCCGGTCCCCCCCCACTCCCCCCACTCAAGCTCTTTGGCCAATTTTATGTTTGCGGGACTTTTGCTGATCTCATTCCTGTCTCATTTCTGCTCGCGGTAATTCTCCCCGGGCTAGTGGGGGGTGGGGGAAGAGAGTCAGAGTGGGGGGTGAGGAAGAAAAAGAAATTTAACAACAGCAAACTATATTTGCGTAGCAAAAGCAGAAGTCGCTGGGAACGCTCAGCGGGTCAGGCAGCATCTATGGAGAAAGGAAAGTGAGTCAACGTTTCAGAACTCCTGACGCAGACTCCTGAAAATGGGAAGCGAGGGGCCAGGCGGAGGGGTAGAGGAAGAGTGTTCCAGATTTTCGGGGTGTCGTGGCTGAAAGCTTTAGTTTTTGAGTGAAGCTGTGAGTTCTTGTAACCTATTTTTTGGGGGAGTACAGTAATGCAATCCTATCTGATCAATCATTTATTGGTTAGGTCATCTACGCTCGTTTCAGTAGCTGACTCAACATTTCAGTACAGATGAAACAAGACAAGCACCATTATCTTCTCAACATCACCTGATTGCACTGTAAAGATTATATGACCCAATAGAGTAATTCAGGATATCAGAATTTACCTAACCAAAGGTCGACATTTCCAAATTTATCGATGAAATCATTGGAACTGCATGTTCACTCGAGGAAAAAACCTCTTTCTAAAATATGACTCCACAATGGGTTTGTGTAATAGAGGCACTTCCGATTCATGTATGCTTTTATTTTAAACAATGATCTTAGTTAGAGAGTTTCAAGTACATTAAAGCCAATACAATGTAATTTTTTGCTTAATCTGGAGAAGTGCAATTGTCTCAATGAGGAGATGGAGCAGCCTTTCCTACTCTGAGATTCAAACGCTTCATGTCAACAAGATGCCAGAGGGCAAAGTTAAAATCAACACAACCTGGAAATGCTGATTAATGATCAGTCGCCAATTAATGTAAAGCAGCGAATAAACAAACATATATAATCAGAAGGCGGATGCGAAATTCTAATCTGCAATGACATAATTGCTCCTCGTACATTCTTCGCTATCTATAATTTATGTCCCGCGGCATGATTAAACTACACAAAATACACAGTGAACCACTTTACAGTGAAGCGCTTTGAGACATCTTGACGACCGTGATAAGGCGCAATATCAAATGCAAAGATTATTATTATTATTATGAGCTTTGAGCCATGTAACAGAAGTCCATGTTGTTTTAAGTCATAAAGTAATTTGTAACAGTTATAAAATAATAATATAATTTATAATTAGCTCCAAGGGTTTGAAACCAATCGGGTTCCATATTTCAGTACATCAATAAAACTCAGTGCAAGGACACAGTGACGTGAAGCCATATTATTCCACAAACAATCTGCAAGACTGTTTTGGTAAGAGGGGATCAAACAATTTTTTTTACCCAGTTGCTAATCTGATAACCTATAAATGACAGGATAACGAGATCAGTCCCCAGTGACCCGTGTTTATCGATCACATCCTCCACTGATCCTGGCATTTCAAGTACAATTCATGAAACGTGCTCACTGCTAAATCTGATGAGACCTAAAGATGTATTAAATCTCATGTAATTAATGACAAGTTGGATTGGGACCTGTCTCAGCACAGAAAGCAGCTGATGATAAATGGAAAATGTTCTCTCTGCGGGCAGGGGAAGCTATTTGAAGAAGTCCACAGGGGTTTAATCTTGGCTTCCTTTTTGTGCATAATACATTGGTTGCTGATGATATCACGCTATGTGATTAACTGGGTAGCATAAGGAGACATCATATTCAAAAAGATCTGACCAATTAAGTTCATAGACTAATGAGATGAATGACTTTTGTGTGTGAATTTTGATGAGATGAATAATGCTCATTGGCGTTAGTGAAAACATAATGTTATAGGATTTGTAATATTTCCCTGAACCAATGGATAGCACTTTGGTATATTTTGTATTGTGTTACAACCAGTTTCATGTAATCTCTTAAAGCAGGTTGACATCTGCATCCTTATAATGCGGAGTTTGGCAGAGTATACGGATTTCAATAGTACATGATATTCAATAGGGACTGTCAATTTGAGTAATAGAACGGGTGTTCGAGACAAATGTTCACCACTATTCTGACGATGAACAATTACGTACTTTGAGTTAGGTACAGTACCTTATGTACTAACTGGATTATGGATGTACTCATTGTGTTAAATCGAGCAGGGCTCTTGTTTGGTTGTGTTGTACAGCTGAGATTATTACTGAATTTCAGTGTATGCCAAAGGAACCAATAATGGTGTTTTACACCTTGTTCAGGTAATCTGTCAACACAGGTTGAAGTGACATGTCAGGACTCTAGAAATACAAGCTCTTTGCTCATAATCACATCATTTCCTATTGAGATTAAGTAGATCTTTATGGAAGATCTCCCTCAGTGCTGATTCAGCTCACCCAGCTGAACATGTCTTACAGTTCCCTCAGTGTTGTTTCGTAAGGAAGAGAAAATTCAGTCAACGCTTTACGTCTTTCAAATGTCACAAGAGAATCTATTACAAGGTTATTATACAGGGCTAAATTTTGAAATGATTTCAACCTTACAGTTCTCAGGAGCAGTAAACCAGGATAGACAAATAGCTTTTTTGTAAATAACGTTAGTGAACATAGTTGGTTTGATTCCGACTATGGTGATAGGCATCAACGATAAAGATTGTGTAAGCGACTGTTTTCAGAATGGATCATTCTGCCTCAAACTAAATAGCTTCTTGGCAGGCGTAGTATCATTTTCATTCTTCTACCACTTATCTAGAAAAGTGTGGAAATTTCACGCACGGATCAAAGGATGCTGCCAATTTCTTCAAATCAAACTCCAAAAGTGCATTTCATTACCAACTTCAAAGCTTCCTGACTGACAGCCTACCTTCTATGTAGTGCATTTGGGAACAATTAACGTAAAGGTAAATCTATGAGAAACAGTTGTAAATACAACAAAAAATGATGGTTAACCAGAGAAAGGTTGAGAAACATCAACCTAATAATAACCATTCAAACAATGGGCTAAATAATTGTTCTAATCTCTAGTGGCTGGCATTAGTTACTTATCAATTTTATTAGCATTGTCACAACACTGTGTATGTTTTGACCCTTCACCAGTAAATCATTTCATTTATATGCAGAGCAACATGTGGTACTAAACTAATTGCTTACAGAGAGTGATATATTTGTAACCCATTTGCTGAACCTGATGTCCCACGATAAGATTTACACAGTGCTTCTTCAAATGGGTTTCAGTTGTGTGCTAAGTACTCAGTTACAAATTCACGTTAAGCCTGCTCCACGTAGCGTAAGAGACCAAATTAATGTGCAATAAGCCGTTTATCCCAAATGCCCCGAACTCTGTCAGACATAGTCACATAAACGTGTAAGACATACCAATGGTTTTTAAAATCGTCAACTTTGCAGATTCATTGGTATGACATTTCTGGTGGAGGGCAAACATCCTCGCTAGTCTCCAATCAAGAGCTTCACATGTGTGATGTCAAGAAGGAATTGTTTGTAAGGATTTGGCTTATCCGTATTTAAGAGACTTTGCTCTTTCTAACATCTATCGTCAAGTGCTTTGAGACATCCTCCCATTGTGAAAGGCACTGTACAAGTATAAATGTTACTGTATTTTAATGGAGACGTTTTGGGAATGGTAAGTTTTGTTTTAATTTCTCCTTTTTTAAAAAAAACAGATAATAGTAATTCTATAAGGTATCAAATCTGTTTGTAAGAGAGTAACAGCAGCAATACTGAACCTGATTCAACAACAACAACTTAAACTTACACAGCACCCTTCATGAGGAGTCGGTAGCATCTCGGAGCGTTAACAATGGCGGAGCCTGTCGCCGATTTGGGGGGAGGTGACTGTGTAGTTCGGTATAATTCAAAATTGATTGAAACAGCCTCATGGAAAAGCTACACCCCACTGTTCTGGAGGCCACAGGCACTGCACAAGGATGCTATAAAATAAAGCACTGGCTAGACTTACCGGCAACAGTCATACCCTCCAGGCGTCTGTCCAACACTTCCATTAACATGCAATCCTGCTGATCCAGGTACTTTTGATCAACCATCCCAGGACACAGCACAGGAGGTTTGCTATACATTACAGGGTTCCTCCCCTCAGGACTGGGCAATCTCCACATTTAAAGCAAAACAAATGTGCCATCGGAGTTTCAAGCAGTGAAGCAACTTTATTCATTCAACTGATGTTTTTTTCTTTGCTTCTCTTCTTCTCAAGGCGCGGCGATATTCATGGCACCCAGAATTCGAGAGATCTTTTTTGTGGGCAACATTTTAAAGATTACAATCTAACCACTAGAACCATAGCTTTAGCTCTACCTCCCTCCCTCCTCTTGCGAGTTTCGGATACTCGAATAATGTCACTTGTGTCCTCGCAATTTGGAGAAAAATTACTCACAAATCTATTGCAGTCCATTATGCATGGCACTTGTGAGCTTAGAATAGTACGATGGTAATTATGGAATACCAGTACATAGATTTTTGTTGCTGACGTGATCTTATTCCAGCATATAAACTTAGTTGGCGATCGCTGCCCTCCATCATATCAACAGTGATATCAGTGCAGTGTTGTGCAGAGCACAGCATGCAACAAAATGAGTTAGGTTGTGCTCTGATCTTAATAATAATATTATTTTTTCATTAAATAGATAGAAAAGCAGTTATTTCTATAAATCCTGTGCAAAGCGTGATCCCAACCACCAGCTCGGGTGCAGATCCCCGACTGTCCAGCGTCTTGAGCCGTCCTCCTGACGTGAAAGGCGCCCTACACATGTCATTTGTTGTTGTTGCCAGAGAATATTGGCCGAGACATTTGTGAAGACTTTCAAGCCATCACATAGCACCCGGCCACTGACAGGAATGTTTCCTCTTATAAGGAAGTTGTGAATAAGTGCTCAAGTGAACACAATCAATAGCAGCCAGAACATTGTCTAAATCAGCAGAAATAGATGCTGCCCTCTCTGTTTTCTGTCGCTAGGAACATTTTTGGCTAATCACGCTTTGATTGCTTAAAAATAGATGATGATGACTATCTTTAATCATTGGCCTACGATAGACATCAAAGGGATACTGATGTACCGAGATGCTTTGCTGAGCAAAGCAGTGTTGATTTCAGAAATAACTTTGGTTATTCCTGACTGATAAGTGGTTTAAACAATGGTTTGCTCTGCCTGGCAGAATGATAGGCAAGGAGTCCTCTGGCTCTTCAAAAGACACCGCTTTGCACCAGCACAGACACCATCACTGATATGTGGACACGACGGGGAGAACGGCTTCCAGGTACTGTACTGTTAAGATTTCTAGAATTCTTGACCTTTGAACAGTTACATTTCCAAACTTAAAAGGGGATTTTCTCCGGTAGGGCGGTCCTCGCTGGACAAGCAGTGGGAAAGCTTGCCAGCCGGTGCGCTCGATGGCAAGCTGGTTAAGACTCCAGCAGTTACCCAAACGCACGCTCCGGGGTCCTCGAACCTTGCCATCCCCTCGGCCAACCTGCGCCTAATACGTTCCGGAGCTGGGAAAGCAGAATGGGTCCCTCCAGGGAGACAGAGCGCATTCCGTTCCAATAAACATCCTCTGGGATTTGCGATGTGTAGGTGGGAATGCGTGGATCCCTCAGCTTGGTTCGGAGACTCTTCTAAGCGCGGTGATGGGTTTCTGCACGTCTCAGCCGCCCGTCTGGTCAAAACCCTCCGGCAAAAACTGGACTGACCAGTGCAGTGCGCTCACATTTGAAATAGCCGAGTGTTAATGTGTTAATAATGTGTGTTATTTGTCTGTTCCTCATGAATTCTCACACTCACACACACTCTCTCTCTCGCTCACACACACACTCGCACTCACTCACTCTCACACTCCCTCTCCCTCACTCACACTCCCTCACTCACACACTTCCTCTCTTCACTCACACACTCACTCTCACACTCCCTCTCCCTCACTCACACTCACTCACTCACACACTCACTCTCCCTCACTCTCCATCTCCCTCACTCACACACTCCCTCACCCTCCCTCACTCCCTCCCTCTCCCTCACTCACACACTCACTCTCACACTCCCTCTCCCTCACTCTCCATCTCCCTCACTCACACACTCCCTCACTCCCTCTCCCTCCCTCACTCCCTCCCTCTCCCTCACTCACACACTCACTCTCACACTCCCTCTCCCTCCCTCTCCCTCACTCACACACTCACTCTCACTCCCTCCCTCTCCATCTCCCTCACTCACCTCCCTCTCCCTCACTCACACACTCACTCTCACACTCCCTCTCCCTCACTCACACTGACTCACTCACACTGACTCACTCACACACTCACTCTCACACTCCCTCTCCCTCACTCTCCATCTCCCTCACTCACACACTCACTCCCTCCCTCCCTCCCTCTCCCTCTCACCACGCACACAGCTCCCCCTCCCCCCGGGGTGTTGGGGGCGGTGTCAGCTGCTCGGTGTCGGGCACCGGAAGTCCCGCCCTCTCGGCCTCTCAGCGGCCAATGGTGAAAGGCAGAGCTGAAGGTTCGGAGCCGATGTCACTTCCGGGCGGCACCGGCGGCGCAGTCAGTGAGTGAGTGAGTGAGTGAAGAGGGTCTGAGTGGTCCTTTAATCCGCAACAACAACAACAACAACCCCCACCCCACCCCGTCCCACCCCATCCCCCCACACCCCCACCCACACCCCCTCCCACACCCCCTCACACACCCCCTCCCACACCCCCACACACACCCCCTCACACACCACAACCCCCAACAACAGCAGCAGCCGACACAACCCCCCGGGGATGGCATTCGATGTGAGAAGGTGAGTGGGTGTCAGGGGGTGAGTGTGAGTGAGCACCAAACGGCAGGACAGGGCCCCCCCCCACTCTCCCCCCCTCTCCTCCCCCCCACTCTCTCCCCCCCTACTCCCCTCCTCTCCCCCTCCTCTCCCCCCCACTCTCCCCCCTCTCCTCCCCCACTCCCTCCCCCCACTCTCTCCCCCCCCCTCTCCTCCCCCCTCTCCCCCCTCTCTCCCCTCCTCCCCCCTCTCCCCCCACTCTCCCCCCCTCCCCTCTCCCCCACTCTCCCACTCCCCCCTCTCCTCTCTCTCTCTCTCCGCGCGATGATGGTTAATTGTGGTTAATTCGCGCTTTCATTTAATTGCGGTTAATCGGGAGGGAGAGAGAGAGGGGAGAGAGGAGAGGGGGGGGGGGGGGGGGGGGGGGGAGGGAGGGGGGAGGAGAGGGGAGAGAGAGAGGAGAGAGAGAGGGGAGAAGCCCAGCGGTGGCGGTGGTGGTGGTCTGAGAGCGACACCTGTGTGACAGCGGGAGTCGCGCCCTTTGGCGTCGCCCACAGGTCATCACCGGGGCCCCAAGTTGTGGCCGAGGAGGGAGTCGGGGGGGGCACTGCTCTCTCTCTCTCTCTCTCTGTGTGTGTGTGTGTGTGTGTCTCTCTCTCTCTCTCTCCCCCCCTCAGGTTTGAGGGAAACCGGTGCAGGACTTCAGTGGTGTGAACACGTGGCACAAAGTGATTTGCTCCAACTTGGGTCCGGCTCTACCAGGATCCTCTCTCCACACACACTGCACACTGTCATTTGCTCTCCCCCCCCCCCCCCCCCCCCCCCCCCCCCCCCCCCTCCCCCCCCCCCCCCCCCCCACACTCCTTAATATAATCTTATTTTATTTTATTTGTCTCACTGTTGTGACCAGCCTGGACTCTCTCTCGCTCTCTCTCTCTCTCTCTCTCCGGGCGCACGTGGCCAGATGCGGATCTGGATCTATAATAATAATAATAATAATCCTCGCATTTGATATAGCGCTTTTCACGTCGGGAGGACGTCCCAAAGCGCTTCGCAGTACACACTGTAAAGTGAATTGACTGTATGTTTGTGGGCGAACGCGGCAGCCAATGGCGCACAGCAATGTCCCACAAACAGTCGTGGATTGAAAATGACCAATTTATTAGTGTTTTTTTTGGTTTTGGAGGGATTATTATTAGGCTCTGTGTGGAGTAAGGAAACTTGCCCAAGGTTTCGCCCTCTGCCTGGAATTGAACTCGGGTCTCTCGCTTGCAAAGCGAGTGCTCTAACCACTGAGCTACAGGACTCCACGTCTGCATCTGGATCTGCATCTGGATCAGGGACAGTCAAGTGCCCCTTTGCCAACAGACAAGCGCCCAGATGTTGGGGCGCACCCCATCCCCGCCACCCACCCCCATCCGCGTGAGAAGCGGTTTCAAACCTGTGGGTTTATTTCGGGCGACTTTCCAAAGGAACGCGGGTCGCTTTCTCTCAGCAAATGATCTAATGATCGTCGTCGTCATCCTTGCATTTGACCCGGCACCTTATCACGTCTTCGAGACGCCTCAAAGCGCTTAGCAGAGCATGCTCCGAAGCGAACCGACCATATATTTCGCGGGCGAAACGCGGCAGCCACTGGCGCGCCAGCAGCGTCCCCACAAACGGTCGTGGGATTGAGTGGCAAAATTATCTTATTTAAAAAATGTTTTAAATTGTTACCCCCGGAAAAGCCAATGGAATAACAGAGCCAGGTTCCTACTTACTACTAGGTAAACGGAGTAAGGAAGTGTGGAGTAAGGAAGTTTGCCCAACGTTTCGCCCTGCCAAGAATCTCGCTGTGAAGTGAATTGACTGTATATTTTGTGGGCGAAACTCGGCAGCCAATGGCGCACAGCAGCGTCCCCACAAACAGTCGTGGATTGAGTGACCAAATTATTATTGTCTTTTTGACGGGTCTCTCGCTTGGGTGGCGAGTGCTCTAACCACTTATCTCAGAATACAGTATATAGTTTGAGGCATAACATCTGCCTGCGACTGCCAGGTTGGCAGAAGACGAACTGTGTGGACCTCGGTCTTCTTTTGTCTAGGAGTTCTTATGACTACAGTACCTTATCATCAGCACAAACATCTGCAGAGAGCATCGCCCCCTCTATAAATATTGATTTTGCTCAATGACACAGTGTTGCAGAAACTGGTAAACCCCAGATTCGGCTAACCCTACATACTGTAGATAAAAAAAGTGCAAGGCAGAAGCGGCGATAACGGCAAATTGTTTTAAACTTTAATTCTGCAATGTGATCTGTCTGTTCCTGAAGTTTTTATACTGTAAACATGCTCACCGAGATAACATATTGGCACCAAAGATGCTTCGATTTCAAGATTTGTGGAGTCCTGTAGCGGTTAGAGCACTTGTCTGGCAAGCGAGAGGACCTGGGTTCGATTCCTGGACAAGTCAAAATGTTAGGCAAGTTTCCTTACTCCGCACACCTCTGGTTACCCAGCAGTAGTCGATTGGGGAATCGCTTTTCTGGGGATAATAATCCCTTAAAAAAAAAAAAAAAATTTGTTCACTTAATCCACGACTGTTGGTGGGACGCTGCTGTGCGCAATTGGCTGCCGCGTTTCGCCCACAAAATGTGCAGTCAATTCCATTCACAGTATATTTTGTGAAGAGCTTTGAGACGTCTCGATGACGTGAGAAGGCGCTATATCAAATGCAAGGGTTATTATTATTATAATATGGTCTTCATGTCTATAGGAGAATGAATGCTGTATTCACAAGGAGTTCTTGTTCCTAAACCTTAATGAACTGGAAAACTTGCCCTCAGTACTCGTTCTGCTGACCTCTCTCTGGTCTTTGCTCTTAATTTCCGGCTGTTACTCGGACCCTGACCAAAAGGCTGCAGAAATACCTGAAGCAAGTGCACGATACGTGCTCTGCTGTATTATTGTCTGTCTTTCCATTGTAAATCTGACTTTTTCCTGTGAATATTAAACTGCAAAAATACTGCCATAGCTTGCAGCTGTAGGTTGAAATCAAATTTTAAATGTTATAATAATATTCCTTGCATTTTATATACAGAGGTGCCTTAGCACGCTGTCTAAATGTCTCAAAGTGCTTCATGGAAATTAACCGTAAAGCGTAGGTTACTACAGTTTTGACAAGAGGTTTGCCCACAATATATACAGTCAATTTACAGTATACTATGTGAAGCGCTTTGGGCCATCTCAATCATGTGATATGGCACTATATCAAATGCAAGGATTATTATTATTAACATTAGAAACCTTTCTGCAGTGAGAAAGCTAATGGGCTAATACACATTTTAATTGTATTAATCATGCAAAACGAGTCTAGGTAAGGTTAGACGCTGGGAATTCCAAACTGATTGGAGTCTTAATATATCCAGTGGGGGGGAGAGAATGTGTCTGCAGCTCATGGGCTAGTTGTCCTGTGAGTTCTCTCTCTCCCCCCACCCCCGCCTTCCCCACCATGCCTGTCATATTATTATTAACTTGTTTTAGGGGGGGGTCGGGGGAGAGACTACAATATGGTTATGCAAAGCGCTGATCGAGAAGAGCAGCAAAACGTTTCCCTTGCATTGAAGAACGATTGGGGGTTTCCCTGAATGTTCTTTTTTTGTTCTCCCCCACTCCCCCTCTCTGCTCCCTTGTGAATTTGTGCAAAATATAGCCTTTGGGGGAAGATAAGTTGGCTTTTTTTTAAAAAAAAGTCTTCAGTAATGCTCGTTAGTGTGTAGACGCAACACTGCTGGGAAGTTTACAACCTAATTTTTATACTTATACTTACCCCGGGTGATAAATGTATACAAAGTCTAGTGTAATTGGGGTTTCGGGAACCCAGAACTGGATTCAGAGGAGTAGTCTACTTTCAGGGGGAAGCTTTGTATGAGTTCACTTGTCACAGGTTGTATTGTAACAGAGTCTCTGTTGCAGCTATTGTCAAGTGAGCCTTTAGACTTAATAAAAATAATAATTCTTGCATTTGATATAGCGCCTTATCACGTCGTCGAGACGTCTAAAAGCGCTTCACAGGGTATACTGCAAAGTGAGTTAACTGTCTCTGCCACTGCCTCTCACCGCAGGTCACCAAGATCCCACGCTTTCATTACGTCCCGGCTTGACTATGCCGACTGCCTACTCGCTGGACTTCCCAACTCTTCACTCCACTAGCTGCAGATTATTCAGAACTATGCAGTTTGTGTCCTCTCCCGCAACAGGCAGCGGAAACCTGTCACCCCCGTTCTTGCCCGGCTTCACTGGCTCCCCATTCCTCAGAGAATCGAGTACAAAACCCTCGTTCTTACCCTCAAGGCCCTCCACGGTCTTTGTTCCCCTCTACCTCTACAACCTCATAACCCCATATCAGCCTGTCCGCTCCCTCCGCTCAGCGGCCACCGGCCCGCTTCAGGTGCCCCGCACTTCCTGCCCCACCAATAGCGGTCGGCCATTCAGCATCTCTGCCCCCACACTCTGGAACTCTATCCCCCACCCCACCCCCTCTCTTACCTCCTTCAAGTCCCGTCTGAAGACCTTCCTCTTTGACTGTGCTTTCGGCCATCCTCCTACCCCCACCCCCCTGCCCTCCTCCCCTTCTGACCTGGGACGTTTTTCCGACGTGAAGGTTGCTATACAAGTGTAATTTTGTTGTTGTTATTGTATATTTTTGGGCAAAACGTGGTAACCAATTGTACACAGCAGTGTCCCACAAACAGCCGTGGAATGAGTGACCAAATTATTATTATATATTTATTTTTTGAAGGGATTATTACTGTGGATGCTGGATCCATTCACATCTTCAGGACTGAGGTGGATAGCCATTTGTTAGGTCAAAGTATTAAGGGATAAGCGGTCAACGCGGGTAATTGCACTTGAGGTACAGATCAGCCATAATCTTATAGAACGGTGGAACAGGCTTGAGGGGCTGAATGGCCTCCTCCTATGTTTCTATGTCAATTAGAACCAAAACAATAATCCATTCAGAAAGCATGTTGGTTTTGGCAACTCATCTGAAGGAGACTTGAGAGGGAATTTTACTCTGTACCTGACCTCCAGTCCTTTTAAGAAGCAAAACATTTCCAACGTTAAAAAAAACGTTTTTTCATTTAAAAACAAGAGAGAAAGGAAGTCCTGCAATAGTAACACCTGATTACACTGTGATCAATGGTATCTGTCACCACCAACAGATCGAGCCTATAGAAATGTTGCACGCTGACTGTTGGTTAACGCCAACTTTGACAGCTAAAACCTCAGTCGTTACTGCAAATCCTTCATCACTTTTTGAGTTGGGAGCTGACAGAAAGTTTCCCTGGTTGGGTGGAGCAGAGTGCTCCTCGTACACTGAATCAGGCAGACTGGGACAGGCGGAGGATTACTCCAGGCTTTGTGGAACTGTCTGATCTCAGACAGGGATTGGCCTGGGAGGGGTGGCGGAGACGGTGGGAGGGGATGGGAGACGAGGAAAAATCAGCCAGGATTTCCGCTGCTTTTCTGGTCAGCCGGGTGTCTTGACACATGCTGAAACCCATCGCCGTGCTTAAGAGTCTCCAAACCCAGCTGAGAATTCCATGCATCCCACATACACGTGGAGATTCCAGAGATAGATTGTTGAAAAGGAACCCACAGTCTCCTCAGATTACCTAATTTCTGCTCCTGGTCAATGTTATTGTGTCACGTGGAGATTGAGCTTGTATATGGCCCTCAGGTGTGGACAGACTGTTCTGACTGTGATGCCATAATTAGCCGAATAGCTTGTACAGGAGACAGACACAGTTTTAGCTCCGCAGAATGGCACGTGGACACATTCCTTGTGGAGCTGAACCCAAGCAAAAGACAACGGGTCACCTATTCTGACTTTAATCCACATATTTCACCCACAAAATATACAGTGAATTCTCTTTGCAGTATATTCTGTGAAGCACTTTGAGACTCTTGAAGACATGATAAGGCGCTGTATCAAATGTGAGAATTATTATTATTATTATCCATTACACTGAATATAATGACAATGACTGTAAATTTAGTTGCAAAACCAATACTTTGCTGCATGAAACAACATTAGCGACTGGTAGGTGGGTTCAGGCGCGGAAGGCAGCACTGATCCCTTTTATATGTGTGCTACTGTACAAGGTGTGTTTTTAATAAGCTACTTGAAAGCAGGTTTATTTGGGCATTTGGCTCATGTTGTGAAAATCTGGCCCTTTGTATTTTTTGCCAAATGTGCCGAAAGTTAATGATCTAATGGAACGATTAGAGAGTAAGTGCATTGACCAGATCCCAGGATAAGAACCACTGTAAGTCTTCCGTCATGAGGTGTGTATGGAGACTGAGATCTACGGTTTAATTACTGCGTAGACGTGCTTATTATAGGTCACGGGGGGAGAGCTGCCATCTGGAGCACTTGCATATTAATTAGCAAATAATAATAATAATAATCCTGTATTTGATATAGCGCCTTATCACGTCTTCGAGACGTCTCAAAGCGCTGCACAGAACATACTGTAAAGTGAATTGACTGTGTATCTTGTGGGCGAAACGCGGCAGCCAATTGCGCCCAACAGCGTCCCCACAAACAGTCGTGGATTGAGTGACCAAATTATTATTATTATTAATTTATTTAAATAATACTGTGACTGAGTATCTCAGCATCCGGCAAAGCAAGGAGCAGGCTTTGCTGAGTGACGATCTTACAGTTGTGATAATGTGAAGAATGTACAGTGGCTCGTTCTAAAATAACTCAATTGACACTTTATCTTCGATCTTGCGAGACAAATCAAATCGGCTGTTCACGTTACACCTCTCAGCAGATCGTTGCTGTACGCAAGTTGACTTTCAGCTTCGCCTACAAAATACACAGCCATCGAACTTTACAATAAAATCTTGTGAAGCCCTTTGAGAAGCCTCGACGACGAGATTATTGTTATGCTTCTCTCAGGAATTAGTACGGAGTTCACTAGGATTGGAGTTTTTTTTTAAAAAAATTGACAGTGACATAGAGGGTTTTTTGGTAGTAAATGATGTAGGTCACGGTAGAACACAGGTTTCCATTCCTTCTTCACAGACGTGGGCAGATGTTGCGAAGTTCTGAAAAAAATCACATTTTCCTAAACGTCTTGGCTCAGCAACCGTGCTTGAGGAATGCACATTGGTTGCTATGTGGGTGAATATGATCCCTGAGTTTCCTGACTACAGTACAATATGTGAAATTGGCCCAACCACACACACACACACGAAGTCGCTGGGAAAGCTCAGCAGGTCAGGCAGCATCTATGGAGAGAGGAAAGTGAGTCAACATTTTGACTCCCCGACCCTTCGTCAGGAGTTCTGAAATGTTGACTCACTTTCCTTTCTCCATAGATGCTGCCTGACCTGCTGAGCGTTCCCAGCGACTTCTGCTTTTGCTATACAAATATAGTTTGCTGTTGTTAAATTTCTTTTTCTTCCTCACCCCCCACTCTGATTCTCCTTCCCCCCCCACTACCCCGGGGAGAATTACCGCTAGCAGAAATGAGACAGGAATGAGATCAGTAAAAGGCCCGCAAACATAAAATTGGCCGAAGAGCTTGAGTGGGGGGAGAGGGGGGGACTGGGGACAAGTGGAGTGTGGTTCAGTAACGGAGGTTTTGGAACTAACACGTTCCAGGAACTGAGGCAGTCTGAACATTTGTAATGAGGCAATGATTTCCTCCAAAGCACAAACAGTTGAACTGTTCTGACGTCCCCCTCTTACACATGAATCCCTTGCTATGTTAGGATTTTGATCGCAAATGAAATATTTGGTTTATGTGGTGCCAATCGGTAACTTGTACTTCATCTGATATGGGAGAGCCACGTGAGGGAGAGAGGAGGTGGTAGGTTTTGTAGAGGGGGAATTTTGTGGCCCTGCTTTCTAGCTGTGTTCTGCTCGTCAAGAGTTGAGGAAAGTGTACCCTGATTTCCAGCACCGCTCTTTGATGGTAAATTCACTTGGGGAAGTGGAGGGTTTTTATTTCCTCTCTTTTCGCAATCTTTACTTGGGTTTTCTCGACTGCAGTTAACTTGCAGCTCTCTCTCTCTCTTTCTCGCTCTATGTGAATGAGGTTTCTACAGTATTGGCGTATGTGTTCCTGAAGGGGGGGAAGGGGAAAAACAGGCGAAAAGATTTTTGGTTACGTCACATTTCCGTACTCCTGTGAGCCATTGGAATGCTGAACATTGGGTCTATCAAATGTGTTGCAGGAAATTTTCTTTCCTCTCCCACCCCCCCCCACCCCACGCCTCCTCCCCACACTCTTTCATCAGTTCTTTAGAACTGTATCGTTATAAGAAAGATAAACAAATGTCACTATTTTGGAAGGAAAGCAAGAGACGATGATTGCCAAATAAGCCAATTTTCTCATATTACAGTAAAATAAACATTTCTCGGAAGATATTAACCCTGAGTAATCCTAGTCAGTGCTTTTACTTATGAAGCCCAGTTGGTTAAGTTTCTTGTGTCTTGCTTATTTTTTGCAAAAATATTTTTTCTTCCTAGGTTTGATATCTACAGGAAAGTTCCAAAAGATCTTACACAGCCCACGTACACGGGAGCTTTCAGTAAGTATGGTGTCACCCTATCACTTCCTGCTCGCACAATTTAAGTGGTGTTGCTTCATATTTGCAGAGAGACAAATATTCCCACAGTCGAGAAGGGTGCCCTGGGATGCTAACCCGCCTGAAAGGGATAGTAGTTTTGTTATTATTCACCCACAAAATATACAGTCAATTCACTTAACATTATATTCCGTGAAGCGCTTTGAGACGTCTCGAAGACGTGATAAGGCACTGACTCAAATGCAAAGACTATTATAATGTAAGTGCAAGTTGTTGGTGGGTGACTGAGCCAAGCTTGGACCCTAGAGACCTGTTACCATGATCCCAAACCAATGGAATCAACAATCAGTAGCAAAACAGGAGCAAGGCAGCAAGACCCATGTGAAAGTAACCAGATGCAAGATGAGCATCAATGCTTGACTTTCCTCGTTGGCTGTGTTTGAGGAGGTAGTGTCGGGGCTTGGCGGAGGCTGTCTGCGTGATGACTTCCCAATGGCCTTTCATTCAGTACAATACGAAAGACCCACTTTCCAATGTAAGCATAGATGTGGATTAGTAACTGTTTGAAGGGAATCAAGCAGAGGGCAGTGGAGGGAGGACAACGTCAAAATGGGTGGGTGAGAGTAGATAATAATAAGAATAATTATCCTTGCATTTGATATAACGCTTTATCACATCTTCGAGACATCTCAAAGCACTTCAAGGAATGTACTGCAAAGTGAATTGATTGTGAAATGAGGCAGACAGCAAGCCTGGTTAAATTCCTAACCTCTCCAGCAGTGATGTCTGAGCTGTACAGAATTGTGGTCAAGCCGCACCTTTATACTCAATACTCTTTTGTTCTTCATGATATAAGAGCCACCCAAGCCTTAAGCGTAGTGGAAAGGAAAGCCGTTGGCTGGCTGCCAAGGGAGACCAGCAACGAAGACTAACTGGATAAGTGAGGGTGTTTTAACCTCAGAAAAGATTTCTAGGAAGGGAATATCTTTAGTTATTCGGTAGATAAGATGTTGCGTGGCAAAGTGAAAGCAGATAATGGAAGAATATTGCCTGATAGGCCAATACTCCAGGACAAGAGGACCCAGTTTCTGAGTTGCAAAGTGCAAGTTAAGAGCAGAGTAATTTCACACAGGGAAATTCACAGGCCAGAACTCATCTCCCACAAAATATAGTCCAGTCACTTTACGGTATATTCTGCGAAGCGCTTTGAGACGTCTCGAAGACGGGATACGGCACTACAACAAATACAAGGATTATTATTATTATTTCAGAAAGCAGCTCGATGCTGTAATTGGGGAGAGTGGAGGGTAGGTACGAGATCACTTGAGCTGAAGAATCTTCTTGTGCTGAATCCGTTGTGTGCTAAGTGGTTGACCTGACTATTTCCGGAAAGCAGACACGGCGTCAGTTAGTGCTGTAGCGTAAGCAGAAGCTTCCGTTTGGTGGCTGGGACGGCGGTGGGGCAGACGTATTGTTTTCTGCCCTTGTTGCGTCCTTAGCAGAGTCTCCTCCAGCCTTGGCTAGACTTGCACAACGGCAGTACCAGATGGCGTAACTAGTCTTTCCTGAAGTCATGTGGCTTTTTGTGAAACGAACATCTTGTTGGTGATGCATTTGTCATTAGTCATTTTTTGACACTAGTTTTGCTTACTCAATGTTGTTAGAAGCAGTGAATGTTTGGTTAGTGACTAAACCATGTAGGATTATATATTTTTTAGCTTGTACGCTAATTGTAGATCGGAATATCCCACACTGTTCTCGACTGAGGAGGATGACAGTAGCTTAGAGTAATTATTATTCCTGTAAGATCCTCCCTTCAAAGCACAAGTGTTTGGTTTCATTTCTTATAATCGTTCCAAAATGGAAATGTCATTGTATTCAGTACCTCCGTCTTAATTCAAACAAGATGAATTTATAAACACAAAGCAGGACATGAAACTGCCCAGTGGAACTGATTTTAACACCAGTTTCGCAGGGAAGGTTTTCTGAGATCGATCATAACCTTTAATATAAATAATGACTCAAAGCTCACATTGACGCATCATACGCAATCCTTCAGGCTCCCGTCAGAAAGAGAAACTTCATTAAAACACGTGATTTTAACCGATTAAGTATTAATTTCCTTATGATGTCACTTCCTTGCAGTAGATGATGCATTTCATTGCCTCCAGTCATAGCAGGAAACCAACCAATGATTAATATTACTAACTATACAATCACCTGCCAGGGGGGAGGGAGGAGGATTTGAGGAGAGAGCTCACAGCAAGCGAGTCACTCCCCACTCACCTGCACGGGTTGGGGTGGGGGGTTGGGTATGGGGTCGGGTGTCCTTTGACCCACTGAAGAGCAAAGTCCCTCATCAGTTTGTGTAACATTAGGGCCTGTTGTTTTGACTCTCTTTCTGCAACCAATGTATCCCCAGCAAATCGTCCCCACTTCTAATCAATGCTGCGGATGAAATAATTCTGAAATATTTTGATTTGTTCACAGTTTCCGTCTGCTGCTGCTTGTTCATGCTGTTTCTCTTCCTGTCCGAGCTAACTGGTTTTATTACCACAGAAATGTAAGTGCAGCGGTTTTACTCTAGACCTGTTGCGATAGTAACGGAGTCAGTCAGTCTTACACCTTTGCATTTCAAGAACAGTAAATTGCAATGAGAACAATGTTCAATACTTCCCCCGCAGGTGGGTGGGTTGGTAACCCGAGGACACCAATTTAAAATAAGTGTTAAATGAAACGGAGGGGAGGTGAGGAGAAATGTTTTCACACAGCGAGTTGTTCGGATCTGGAATGCATTGCCTGAAAGGGTAGTGGAAGCCGATTCGATAACAACTTTTGAGAGAGAAGCAGATAATTATTTGGGGAGGACAAGTTTGCAGGGCTATGGGGAGAGGGCGGGGGAGTGGGATTGAATTGGACAGCTCTTTTCAAGGAGCCGGCACAGACACGATGGGCCGAATGGCCTCCTTCTGTGCTGTGTAATTCTATGATTCTATGAGATGTGCAAAAACAGATTGTGTGAGAAACAGTTCTTATTTTCTTACAGTGTCAATGAATTGTATGTGGATGATCCTGATAAAGAGAGCGGGGGGAAAATCGAAGTAAAACTGAACATCAGTTTGCCAAGCCTTCCCTGCGATGGTGAGTTTTCGTGTGTGTGTGTGTAAGTGTCTGTCTATATATAGATATATATTATATATATCTATATATATTAGGTGTACCCGTTGCAGCTACACATGCAACCAAAGGAAGTGCCGCAGCGTCACTGGGAGTCAGTTTGGCCACCAGGTGTAACTGCAGGGTACATGTAACTGCCATACATGTGTGATGAGCTTGTTTAGGTCATAGCTCACCAATGATAGGAGATCCCCTCCAAAAAATATACGCCCATGACACTCCCCCAGGCAGGATGTTTGTTTTTGTTCCAGAAATCAGCTTATCTCCACTTTCTTGACTTCACAGGAATTATAACAAAAAATGTAGCTGATGCTTTTTGTTTTGCTTTCTGCCTTGGTTTAAAACCCAACATTTTGCTATCACACATCTCTAATCAGCAACTAGTGTACGATAAGTGCAGAGCTGAAATCCCCAAATCCTAACCTTTTTACATTGGATCTGATCAAACATGCTTCAGTTTCAGCGTTAAGCTATTCAATGCTCTTTGACATCAGTGTCAATATCAGGCTACGTGGGTTGAACTTTCCAGCACAGTATAATACAATATTTGGAATTGAGGTACAGATTAGCCAAGATCTAATAGAATAGTGAAACAGGCTCACGGGGCTGAATAGCTTCCTCCTGTTCCGAGAAGAAGGCCATTCAGCCCATCGTGGCTCTTTTAAAGAATAATCCTCTCAGTCTTATTTACTTGCCCTTTCCCCGAACTCCTATAGTTTCTTCTATTTAGACATGTGGGCGCATTGCCATTTGGTAGAGCATTCAGCAACATAGGCTTTTGTAAAGCCATATTGACTCTGCCTAATCTTGCTATGGTCTTCCAGGAATCCCATAACGACATCCTTAATTAAGGACTCAAGAATTTTCCCTACCACTGAAGTCAGACTAACTGGTCTATAGTTCACCATCTTTTCTCTCCCACCCTCTTAAATAGTGGTGTCACGTTTGCAATTTTCCAATCAATGGGAACCGTTCCAGAATCCAGAGAATTTTGGAAGATCAAAGACAAGCCATCCACTATCTCAGTAGCCACCTCTTTTAAAACCCTAGGATGTAAGCCATCAGGTCCAGGAGATTTATCAGTTTTAAGACCTGACAATTTACCTAAAACCATTTCTTTACTAATATTAATTCCATAGTTAACATAGATAGCTCTCATCCAGGACTTGATGTCTGACACACATTCTGTCAGGACAGCAGTTGTACTGAAGGCAAGGCTGGAGGCAAAGACATATAGGTGGATATCATCTGCATTTATGATTGGAGTTTGAATCAGACGATAATACAGTGAAATAAATTAAAATTATTAGTCATTTTTATTTTTAATATATATTGCAGCAATTCTCTGTCCAAATCAACCCTTTTGTTTCTTTCAAGTGGTTGGACTCGACATTCAAGATGAAATGGGAAGACATGAAGTTGGTCATATTGATAATTCCATGAAAGTTCCTCTGAACAATGGTCTGGGCTGCAGGTTTGAGGGAAAGTTCAACATTAACAAGGTACGGACAAACTGTGCTAACAACAACTTGCATTTATACAGCAGTCTTCACGTGAGGAGCGCTTAACAATGGTGTAGTTTGATGCCGAGCCAGAGAGAAAGGGGGGGTGACCATAGGTACCGTCGAAGAGGAAAGTCATCAGGATATCTGGGCAGTGCAGAGGGATTGAGGCTGCTGAGTTCCAGAGGTTAGAGAGCAGTGGCTGAAAGTACGGCCGCTGTTGGTAAAGCAGAGAGGTCAAGGGACACACAGAAGGCCAGAGCTGGCTAAGCAAAAGGGGTGGGTAGAGGAACGGGGTAAGCTGGTTGAAGAGATAGGGAGATGCTAGGGCACAGTGACTTTTAGGTGAGACTGAGGATCTTGAAATCAATCCGTTCTGCAACAGGGAGTCAGTGGATCCTGGCAAGGATTAGACCAATGGTGGCCAACCCAAGGCCCGTGGGCTGGAAGTGGCCCCCGTGTTGTGAGTAATTGGTCTGCCAAACTTTCACACCAGTCCAAGTGAGTCCATTCCAAATCAATACCTCGTTTCCAGTAGCTACTGAACGGCAATGCTAAGGAGGGGGCCGGTCATCAACCAAGAAAGATTCCAATCATGATCATTCATTTGGTCGGCCGATCAAAAAGGCTGGTCACCACTGGATTAGACAAGTTTTGTCATCAGAAGCGAATCTGTGCCAGATGTATAATTTCCTTCAGTTAAATCATTGCTGGTATTTATCATTAAAGTAGGGTACTCCGGCTTTATTCAATAAGGACTTTTGACTCATTCCTACCAGCGATACGATCCAGCATTGCCTCGCACTGTCATGCTGCACAACCGCAAACATTGTTGCAGGAACTTGTCCTTACAATTACGTCTGTGAAGGAGTCCTACCCGTAATACTATTGTCACTATTGTATCTCGGCAAAGATGACGGCAAGGTAACCTTCAAATGATATTATAATCCTATAATCTTTGCACTTGGCACAGTAACTTTCTTGCCAGGCAGAAGTCTCAAAGCGCTTCACAGGATATGCTGTAAAGTGGTGTGACTGTGTATTTATAGGCGAACCCGCTGGCCCATTTGTGCACAGCAAAGCCCTAAAAACACAGCCATTAAGTGAATGCTTGATTTTATTTCAGGGGGATTACCAACCAGGAAATCGGGAGAGGGAAACTTCCTTCTCTGTTTGAATAGTGGCCTCACCCTACCTCTGCGACCTCCTAACCCCCTACCAACCCGCCCGTTCCCTCCGCTCAGCCGGCTCCGGCCTGCTCCACGTCCCCCGACCCACCCGCTCCACCATTGGCGGGAGAGCCTTCAGCCACTCTGCCCCCAACCTCTGGAATTCCATCCCCCAGTAACTCCGCCTCGCCCCCTCCTTAGCCTCCTTCAAGTCCCTCCTCAAGACCCTCCTCTTCGACCAAGCCATCGGCCATCCCCCTTCCCCTCCTTCTGTCCCCCTGACTCCAGCTTGGGTCTGAAATGCTGTACTCTGTCCAGCGCCTTGGGTCGTCCTCCCGACGTGAAAGACGCTATACAAATGTAATCTTGTTGTTGTAGTGCCTTGGGATCTTTAACGTCCACTGAACAGGAACAGATGGGATGTTGGTTTTAATGTCAAGTCCCAACACTACAGCGCTGCCCTGGAGGGTCAGTCTGGACTCACTGTGAGCTCAGAATCCCAATGCAGGGCTCGAAACCACAAGCTTCTTTCCCAGAGGCGAGAGAGTTACTGACTGAGACATGACAACACTTCTGCTTAAACAGCAAACTTTTGCTGTGTTTTTCACTTTGTCAAACCTGTGAAATTTAACAAAAGTTTTGCCCACAAAATAGACAGTCAATTCACTTTGCAATATATTCTGCAAAGCGTTTTGAGACATCTCGATGACGTGGTAAGGTTCTATATTAAATGCAAGGATATTATTAATAAGTGAAGGGCTCGGGAAGGGTGCTGTGCAAATGCAAGTTGTTGTTTGCTGTAAGGTTAGTTTCGCATTTTGTTTTGATCATAATTTGTTTAAATGTTCTTTCTCTCTCTCTCTCTCTCTCTCTTTCTCTCTCTCTCGCTCTCTCTTTCGCCTCCGTTTCCTGTCTCCCTCTTTCACTCTCCCTTCTACACAAACACCCAGTAACTTTTTGGTAATCTCGTAGGAAAATAATTCTACATCTGTTTTTTCGTATCAGATGAACTGAAATTTGCTTTCATTAGGTTCCAGGTAATTTCCATGTCTCCACCCACAGTGCTACAGCACAACCGGACAATCCAGATATGACTCATACAATTAACAAGCTGACATTTGGCGACAGAATAGAGGTGAGCTCTTTGCTTTCTTCAACAAAGAGCAAAGTGAGTGAGGGCTGGGTGAGTGTGCAAACACCCTGCCCTACGTGACAAATGATGTTTCAAATAATAAGTTATCGCCTTGACATACATCACCTGATCGGCACAAGATTATTGTTAGCCTCACTTGTGTTAGCTATGCTGCCAACCACACCCATTCCCCTCTGTTGGGTCATCTCTTCGCTGCTGCTTGCTTTGTGAGAACAAGTCTCAAAGGCATCCGAGTTCCTCTTAGTCAGGCTGCACCAGACACGTAAAGACTGACCTACTGGTGCAAGTCTGCCAGATTGAGAAGTGTATGGTATATCTTCTAGCATTGTATATGACCCATGTATATGTGTATACATGTAAATAATATATAAATATGACCAAGTGAAGTCCTGTAGCTCAGTGGTCGCAAACGAAAGACCTAGATTTGAGCGAAATTTTGGCCAAGTTTCCTTACTCCACGCACCTTCTAGGAGTAAATAGGAACCTGGTTGTTAAAGAAACTGGGTCACTCACTCTACGGATGTGTGTGGACGCTGCTTGACACAATCAAAGGATTATTATTATTATTATTATATGTGCATTGCAGTGTCAGGATGAGCCTGGGTTCTCTCCCTTGCATTGTTATACTGTTGACAGTGTCCTATGATGAGATGGCATCTTATGGTGTGGTTAAATCGTAATGAGGTTTCATATCTGCACCCACCCCCCGCCCCCCCCCCTCCCACACACACCAATGACCCTCATTAAAATGCGTGTAGTAATTGTGGCTTCTAAGAAGTCCTGTAGCTCAGTGGTTAGAGTACTCGCTTTGCAAGTGAGAGACCTGAGTTCAATTTCAGGCAGGGCGAAACCTTGGGCAAGTTTCCTTACTCCTCACGCCTAATAATAATCCCTCCAAAAAAAAAAAATTATAAATTGGTAATTTTCAATCCATGACTGTTTGTGGGACATCACTGTGCGCAATTGGCTGCCGCATTCGCCCACAAATATACAGTCAATTCACTTTACAGTATATTCTGTGAAGCGCTTTGGGACGTCGAGAAGACGTGAAAAGCGCTATATCAAATGCAAGGATTATTATTATTATATTTTCAACTTTAAAGATGTGAATGTTACAGAGAGGCGATTGTTCTGCTTTGCAATCAAGATTACAGTCTGGTAATCTGACTATGGGTAAAACCACAGATTTAATCTTACAGTGAAGATATCAGGGTTACCTGAGCAGAGCGTTAACAATGAGAACAACAAATTATGTTTGCTTAGCGCCTTTCACATCAGGAGGACGTCCTAGCATCGCGTGCAAAGTGGATTATAGTCCGTGAAGGAATTTCTTTTCTGTAGAAATTAAATCTGTGTGTGTGCGAGCAAATCAATTATTTCCCATGTATTACATTTGGAATTTTTATATATATGTATATTATTATATATTGTATAATAATGTATAATAATAATTATTAATGTCCCGAAACTCTGGAATTCTCTCCCTCAATCCCTCCGCCTTGCCCCGCCTCACTCCTCACCTTCAAATCCCACCTAAAGTCCTCCCTTTTTGATCGTGCTTACAGTCATCTGCCCACCGCCCCCCCCCCCCCCCCCGGCTCGATGTCGGCCTCCGTCACTGTGAAGCGCTCTGGGACGCTACCCCACATGAAGGGCGCTATATAAATGCAGGTTGTTGTCGTTGAAATGGAGTGCATCACCAATACTCCTGGTGAGACACTGCAGCAACAACAACAACAAATTACATTTACACAGTGCCTTTCACATCTGGAGGATGCCCCAAGGCGCTGGACAGCCAGGGATCAGCACTCAAGCTGGTGGTCGGGGTGAGGAGGGGTGGAGTAGGGGTAGGAGGACACGAAGCAGGTGGGAGCCCTCTGATACAGGACCGTGGACGGATGTGTTCGTCTGAACAATTGGGTTTCGTGATTGGTTTGTATCTTTTGAGNTTTTTTTTAATGAGCAGCGGAATTCTGTATCTCACATTATTCCTGACACCGGGAGCCGGTGATCGCACAGTAATTCCCAACAGTCCTGATCTGTTGACAAATTTGTGAAGCCTCCAGGCCTAGCCATCACATCATTCTGTGTACTTTGACGGAAAAAATATTTTCTAGTGACTCAGGAGAGACGACAATAGTTTTTGGGCGTTTCCGTGCTGGCTTGTTCCCTTGGTTCCATGTTCTGAGTTATTGTAAACTGGAGTGTTTCAGTGTTGATCTATACTCCGTGTCTCTCCCTTGTTGATATGTGAGGGTGATTGAGCTGCTGATGGTTTTATATAGTAACAATGATTGATTGCCTTTTTTACTAGGTCAAAAATGTTCACGGAGCATTCAATGCCTTAGGCGGAGCTGATAAACTTAGTTCAAATCGTAAGTACGTGATTCTAACTTGTCATACTCAGGACATGTACTGTGTACACCACCTTTTGAAAGCACGTGAAACATAGAAAGGATGTAGTTTATAACCCGAGTTTGAAGCAGAAGCACTCTGACAAAGTGACTAGATAATCCAACTCTGGGAATATTAAATTCCCACTTGCGCAGGGATGGGGGAGATTACAATCTATCCAATTATAAATAAATATTATTATTTATTTGCATTTGATATAATGTCAGGAAGATATCACAGGATTTATTTTACCTACAAAAATACTCAGTCAGTACACAGTATGCCATGAAAGGTGCTATACCAAAGGTAAGTATGATTTCTGTAAAGAACTGACTGTGTGTTCTGTAGACAATCTCAAATGAATTGTTCGAACCTTTACTCTTAAGTCATTAATAAGTCATGCACAATGCAAGGTCTCTTACAGACAAACATGCAATCTAACTTTTTCAGATTGCTCCAGTGCAGTATTTATTGGAAGCAGAAGATAATGTTGCCTATGTGACTGAGTGAATGCCACCTTTAACTTCCACAACCTATTGCTATCACCTTATTGTAATTACATTGCCTGTACCCAGGGCTCTGAAACTCATTCACTGCATTGACCTAACGCAATGGTACTTTCAGTAAATTAGGGTCTTGCTATAATTCACAATGAACGATTGTGTTTTGAGCTGAATGCCCTCATGTTGACTGGCCTTCAAATGCCTACACTTCATTAAATCTTCCTATATTTAGAAATGCTCTCAGCTGGTTTAGCTTGTTCCTGCAGAGAGCGAAGTGTTACGAACTGAAAATGATTAATTGCTGTAAACAATCTCCGATCACGATTCTTATTTTTACTTCCTTTTCTTCTCACCCCCACCCACTCCTGAACCTGCTTACACCATCTTCCCGCATGGAGGCCTTATTGTATGAGCTGCAGATTCCTTGGTGATTTGGACAAAAAAAGGGACTTGAGGTGACGTTAGGGATGCTTTTCACAGAAGAGACAGAGGGTTTGTTTTTCCCAGAAGTGGGAACAGGCAGCTCATCACTTCTCCTCCCCCAAACCTTGCACAAGCTTTATCTGGTTAACTAGAGGCTTATGTACCTCTATTCATGGATATTTCAATATCCACATGTTGTGCCTATCTGTCTAGACATTTCATTCCTGCCCTTGTTGAACTCTGGGCTGGGAATTTGCTCTTTTGTTGAACTTTGTGTTTGGAAATGTGAGACCATGTCTCGGTGGCTCCAGCTATGACTCAGTCTTTCTCGTCTTTGTCAGACTCTGAACGCAGATGAGTGTCGTCACTTGGGCGACTTGATCACGGCTTGAGCGACTGACAGAAACTTACATTACATCCAGCTGACCTGACCCCAGAGGAGAGAGGGGGGAGAATATAGAGAGAACGCCAACCTGTTCGCTCACAAGTTCCTTATGTGGTCTCAGAAGAGCCCGGGGCTTTGTCTCAGGTGTCAGATTAATGCTAATGTTGCTGTTGCTATTCCTCCTGCTTTTGTTTCACACAGAAATTATGTTTTTCTCAAAAAAATAGAAAATCCTAGCTTTGGTGCTTTGGTGGCCGAAAGCTCGGTCGAAGAGGAGGGTTTTGAGACGCACCTTGAAGGAGGCAAAGGGAATGTGGGATGGAGTTCCAAAGGGTGAAAGAGAGCAGAAGGGCTGAAAGTCCAAACGAGAGCTCTGAGCTTGTAAAAGATTCTCTGGTAGCAGTATGTTTGTGCCTGAATGTAAGAATCTAGGGAAGGAGGTTTCTGGTGATATAATCTTTGTGTTAGCATTTCTTAACAAGTGTATCCATTTGACATATCCACTTTTCTGCAGCTCTTGCATCACACGACTATGTATTGAAGATAGTCCCCACGGTATATGAAGATATAAAACAGACACAGCGCTTTTCCTATCAGTATACAGTAGCGCATAAGGTAAGGATGACGTGATTATTTACTTTACTTTATTTAACGATCTGCTAACCAAAGCCCTAAAGGGTAGTATTGATCGAACCGAACCAGCAACAGGAAGCTTGGCAGTGTTTGCAGTGTAAAGTGTGCAGCTTTAGCTCATGGTGGCGATGCTGTCATGACCAGCGAACCTGCAAACTGCATTGAATATTCGTTTGAATGGAGACTCGATGTCTGTTCGAATGTTGCATGGTATTGTTTCGGTCATTTACACCCCACGGGTAGCAGGAACCATCTCACTGTCTCAGTTAAAGGATGTTGTCGTCATCTGAAAGGGCTCCGATTTGCATGAAAACCCATTGTCTGTAAGAATAAGTATTCTGTGAGTGTGAGAGTACAAGGGATAAACACATGAGGTGTTTGAGCAGGCAAGGGAGTTGCACCTTGGAGGAACTTGTAACAAAAAGTGGGATCAACTCACTCACCTTGCTCAAACCGTAAATGCCAACATTTCATGTATGACAACTCTGGCTGTATCTTTCTGGTAGATGGGTGGGGTGGGGGTGAGGTGGGTGCACCCTTCATACCAAACAGAAACTATACACTTGTGGAACTCTTGGTATTTTGGTTTAGATACTTGGGAGTGGTATTGGGTTTACAAGTAGTCAGACACCCTGCTGACCAAAGAATACAATACAAAATTACATTTGTCTCGCGCCTTTCACGTCGGGATGACCTCCCAGGGAGTTCCCAAGAAATCCCTAACTATCCTGCAAAACCGAGTTTCTTTGTGTCCCGATAATCTGATCTCACGCGATCTCTCCTTTGTCGACATTGAATAAGTTCTCAATTAATAGATGCAGAAACAAGCTGTTCATTTCAGCAGAGGAGCTTGAGTCAAACCCTTAATACAAACGGGATACTGGTTTGTGGGATGGGTGCCCTTATTGTGGGCATCTTCTCTCTTGCTTATTGTTGTACCGCAAGCAATTTGGGGAATTCTCACCAAACCAGTGTGCAAACTGTGTGGGTTGTAGGAGCTTCCCCCTGTTTGTTTACTCTTTAGCCTAAGTGAATTGAAACGACAGCTTTGTGGAGGTAAATTTCCGCTGGCGATTAATGTTTAATCGTTTCTGTTTGTTTTTAGGAATATGTAGCGTACAGCCACACAGGACGGATTATCCCTGCGATCTGGTTCCGATACGACCTCAGTCCAATTACTGTGAAATATGTTGAGCGGCAACCACCTTTGTACAGATTTATTACAACGGTGAGCAGACCCACGGCAGCCCTGACACTAATATATTTCCTGTCTTTTTGCTCTCTGACCTGAGGTACTCCTTCGTTCCTCTTCAGTGAAATTGATCACTGCTGAAAATCTACTGGACCCTCTTTCTTGCTTGTGAAAGGCTTTAGGTTTATGCTGTCAGTAGGCATTTCGATGTTATATTTTGTGAGTTAAGTGCAATCGGGCATTGTGAGCAGACCTCACTAGCAGGTGATTAGTTCTAGTGCGTTAGCGTGTTAATGAGGCAGAGCACCAGCAGGGAATGGAGTGACTGTACGATCACTTCTTCTGTGTGTTCTTTAAAAGAATGTCCCACATCAAGGCTGTGGGATAACCTTGCTCTAAAATGTTCATTGCAGAAACATTCCAAGTCGTTTTTAGTTATTTGATGTCAATTTCCAAAAGTAAACTGTGTGGCTTCTCTTATTGCTCTCCAGGTGATGATAACAATAATAATAATAACAACAATAATAATCCTTGTATTTAATATAGTGCCTTTTCATGTCTTCTAGAATATACTGTAAAGTGATTCCTCTTTTCAGTTTGGGAATCGTTGTTAATGACGGGTGTGCAAGGGTAGTAAACTGAACGAGAATTCAAGCTCCTGGAGTGTGAATGAGTGTTAAAGCTCCTGTGGAGTGTGCGCTTCTGACTCTAAGCCTGTAATTGACTGACATCATCCTTTCTAAGCCACACTTAGCGACCGACAGCATTAAAGCTTGCGTACCTGCATCACAGTTGCCATAGAAGCAGCACTTACCTCATCCTGAGCACAGGAGCAGGGCTGTTTCTAGGGAGATTATCTGCAGGATGGCAGATGCTGTATTGTTTGCAGAACCTGCATTTGGGATGAAGCTGAGACTGTCACACCTACGCTGCAAATAAATATTCATCAACATTGTGAAGGTCCCCAAAAAACATTTCTTTCATAGAGCATTGCTTTGTGAACCCTCATCACCTCTGTACAGTATTTAATGATGATAATAATAATAATAATCCTTGCATTTGATATAATGGCTTATCACATCTTCGAGACGTCTCAAAGCGCTTCACAGTGTACACTGTAATGTGTAGTGACTGTGTATTTTGTGGGTGAAACGCAGAGCACAGCACAATAGTTCTGATATTGGGCCTTCCTGATACTGTGAAAGATTAGGGTTTGGTTAAAGCCTGATGACGTGACTGAGCCTAACTCTTTCAGTGCAAAAAAGATTAATAGTAATGCACCATAAACTACACAATCCTAATCCGACGATATTAAACTCCAGCTATTTGTACACTAAGACGCGCAGTCTGCTTTTATTAATACAATCCGGAGGAAGAATGTGGAATCTCTCGTGTATAATGTAGCGTGAAAAGAACAAACATTAGCTTTCACTCAGTTGGAAACTAGTAACTAACCCGAGGGTCTGCACTATAGTGAGTGCTGTATAACTGACAAGTTGAACCCAGGTTCCGTATTCTCCGGTTATGAGCAATTTATTTACAATTTTGCTCCGAAGTCGAGAGCAAGAGGACAAGTCCTCCCATTCCTCGCAGTTGGCTTTGCCCACAAATTGCATAGAGGTTGCATCGAGATTCTATTTTTTCCCTTTTCAAAAGAATGCAGATGCTTTAATCATCGCTCTGTTGGAGGCTGCAGAGAAATCCGGGTTCCCCAAGCAGCTGTTTATGTTCTGAATGCAAAAAAAACAAGGATAATATAACAAGGTGAAGCTGCTGAAATGTAGCAGTTGGTCTATTCGTGTCCTGTTAACCCTATGACAATTGGCCCCCATTTGAATGCCATTGATTTGAGAACTTCTGCTCGCTATTCTTTTCTCACAAAATGCACACATTGGTCCACTGTACCAGATATTGTGTGAAGCACTTTGAGACGCTTCGATGATATAAGGCTCCATATCAAACGCAAGGATTATTATTATTCATTTTGGTTTAATACTTTCACTACTTTGCTTCTAAACTGTATTTCTATTCTGAGCCATTTACCCATTTCCAAGGGGCTGAAAATGGTCTCCAAAGGGAAGCTTCTCATGACCTGAACAATGGGATCCGGGTGTGTCTGGGATTAATATTTTAGCTGTGATGTTTTTGCTCCTCAAGACCAACTGACTTGGCTTCTTAGCAACTCAGTAAGGCTGAAAGCCAAAGTTACAAGTGGAGATGAAGTGAAATCTGGACCATGTTTGGCAACTGAGTGGGTTGTTGAGCTGCTAAATCTATTAATAGTGTTTCTCTACACGTATTATCTGAACACGTAAACACTGCATCCTTTGGTTGGAAAGACCAAGGAGATTGGCTTATTATTGCTCACTGAGTCCTGCCTGAACCATCTGCTAGTGAGCTAGCGTCACAATTTAGGAAGAACGTCACTGGGACTATATGATGTGTGATGTACTTTATTCTTTGTCCGCAGATCTGTGCGATCATCGGAGGAACGTTTACAGTTGCTGGGATCATAGATTCCTGCATTTTTACAGCTTCTGAAGCTTGGAAGAAGATACAATTGGGCAAATTACACTAGCAGTCGCATGCGTGTGTGTTCACTGTCCAGTCTGATCTAAACTCCCTTAAACTAAATTCACACAATTCTTATTTATGCCAAATTTATTACCAGCTAAGGCCATTCAATGTTTAACTATCTTGGGCAATATTTTTCAACTCTGGTCCTTGCCAAGGAATTTGAAACTTTTTAAAAAAAAAACGTTGGCTTGATTATTCAATTGATGAATATTTTTGAATGAAAACTATTAAACTTTACGACTTGTACCTTTTCTGGTATTGGCATTTATTCACGTAAATGGTGGGCATTTCAAAATGAGCCTGAATGGTTGAAAGAATTGTTTGAGAAACACAATTTACCTTGTCTGGCCTTGATAAAGATTTTTAAGTATTGGAAACACTGGACAATGAATAGAAACCCATTTTTACATGCTTTTGGTTAAGTTCGATATGACTGACAGTTTTGATATTTTTCTAGTTTACTATAAGATCACTCGATATAAATTAAATTGTCACCATGACCTTTTACCAAACCGGGATAGCATGGGAATGATTAGCTGTAAGGCAGACTCCGCAAATCGAATCCAGGTTTTGACAAGACGTAAATGTTAACTTGTAAAATTTGTAGGTCTTAAACACCAGAAGTTTTATTGTACAGTATTACAAGATTTGCTGCATTGTCTTTCACGTGTAATGTTAGTTCAAAGGCAAACTCTGATATCCCTTTCAGAACAGTTATTAAACAATTATGTTTTTGAAGCCTATAAAGTAATCCAAAAATCCCCAAAAACTATCAGAGTCCTGAGGACCACATGTAATGGAGATTTGGTGTAACAGACAGAGAACATTATTTTTAACACTCCCAAGGGCTGTATTACGTACGACAGCAAAATGTGTTACACCACTGTTAGAATTACCTACCGCCACTTCAACCTCATTCGTTCTGTTCAGAGACTAGCGGTCTTCCTGTTGACATCCTTAGCAAAGGTCAAACCAATCCAATGCTGACTCGGAATAAAACAGATTGTTCTGATGTCTCTAAAGTTCTTTGCTGAAGGCAGTAGATCTTTTCAGTGCAAAAGTAAACACCAGTGAAAGTTATTCCCCTCAAACCATTGGTACAAATGCATTGACATTCAAACATTCTGTGTATCTTTACTGAGTACAATAATAAATTGTACTTCTATTATAAGTTGCTTAGCAATGAAAGCAACTTTCGGTTGCTAACATTTGAGTTTGTAGCAAAGACAAATATGATGTAGGATGACGTGTGTATAAAAAAGACAGTTCGAGAAAACTAAAGGAAAAAGCAGTCCACACAAGTGTATTTTTGTAAATGTGAAGCTTTTGAAAGTGAGTATGAATTGGTAGTGAATTATCTAATGCATGCTTCATGAAGGTGCCAAATATTTTGCCTCATTTTATTAAATAATACATTTAAGGCTATATTCAGGCATAATATTTCAGTGTTCATTTCCCCAGAATTATGAAGCAACTGTTTTAACAAATGTTTAACTGGAAACTGAAAGTCCAGAAAGCTGTTGTCCTGAATTGTTTCTGTTCTCTGCGTGATACACAGAAAGTGTATAACAGAGGCTAATTTCACCTTTTCTAGCTTTTGGTTTTTCAGCGACCAAAACATTTGACCAACTTTATTTTTAAAACGTAAGATTTTCCACATTTCCATTACGATGTCAACTTGTACCGTTCACATCAGTGCGGCAACAACCACATCAAATGGTAATTGTGAAATCGTGGCTAAAGTTAAAAATAATGTTTTTGTAATGTTGAGTAGTTGATCACAGTATCCAGTTTTAGAATGACAGCAACATTGACAGTTCTTGCCTTATTTCTCACCCTTTTGGAGTTGAAAAGTGGTACTTGTTTAGCGACAGTTTTAGCTGCTGTTTAATGTTTGCCTGTTTTTTAGTTGCCGTGTACACTGAAGGAGTACTTGTGAAACGTACTGTACCGAGGCAATCGCAGCTGGTGAATCCGGAACCCTGCCACTTTCAATCAATAAAAACCTGCACATGTTTGTATTACCACTGTGGCTCAGTATTAGCAAGACTTCCAATTTGTTACCTGTGGCATAATTCCCTTGAATACGTTGTAATTGAAGGAACACTGTAGTAGTGTAAGAGATCAGGGAGCTAAAAGCTGTTCCAACATGTATCCAGACAATCTTTTCTATGCAAATAAATCCTTGCTGGGTGGGACTCGCAATTCCTGATGGTAAATTTAGTGAAAGTCCCTTGTATTGTGTTCTATGTCCAAATCCTCTGATAATACATGGCCAACGGGATGCTTTGACGTCGATACAAAGTCAGTTTGAAATATCACAGTATTGAATCTTCCAGTGCCTGAAAATGACTTTGACGTCTACAAAGATCAAAAGAATAGTGTTCCCGGGTGTGTGCATGGACATATTGTGTCACATATTGTGAAGGAACCCAACCCTTGGATAGAGATGGGTGCACTGCAACACAATGAAGTAAATAGCCTTGTAAATGCAACGTGTACCGCATAGAAAAACAAGGGAAATTCTGTTTCGTTCCCAATAGAGTTTATGGATACGTGCTTTTATTTGGAAAGTGGTAATCAAAGGTAGATAATTGGGTGGGTGATGGGTGTTGGTGCTGTCAGACTATTAATTTTTATACAAATATCAGAGATGGAGCAGACTTTATTTTATTACATCCAACCTGAACCCAGAGACTGTGAGTTGTGCTTTGTGTACGGAGGAATCCTGGCAGATCTAGCAAATCTTTGCCACATCGAGCAGTGCATCTCTTTTAACTGTTTTAGTGAGCGAATGCTCAGAGAGCAAGCTGATCCGGTTGAAACTAGGTTTGAGTATCTGAAGAGAGTTGGAAACATTGGGTGATGGAAACTTGGGGATCTCTGCAAGACACTTTTAAGAGTATGAATTGTCCTGATTGTTTTTAAAGTATAAAAGAATTAAAAATAATTAAATAGTCATGAGATCAAAATACCATTTGGTGTGTGTGCTTTTTGTTTACGATGTAGTGTTTAGGTAAACATTTTGCTTTCACTTTCCTGGTGAAAACATTCGTAAATGTTATATTATCAATCTGTCTGCTTATCTCGAAATGGTTACATTCATTGAATGCGTTGTCATTGTTTGGTGTGGAGGTGTAAAACACAACCTTCATGTCTTCAGTTAAATGTCCCAACGAGAATAATTAGCAAGAAATTCTTCCACTTAAGCTTGACATTTTAAAAAGAAATGTTTGGAATAATTTTATAATTGCCTTTAAGAGACATTTAATATCCTGAACAAAACATGGTCACTGCCTGTATTCAGTGTGAGGGTCAACAACAACAAATTACATTTGTACAGTGCCTTTCACGTCAGGTGGACGTCCCAAGGCTCTGGACAGTCAGGGATTCAGTGTGAGGGTCAGTCAAGCACGTTTCTTCTTTAACGTCACTTTTGTAAGGCAAAGAATTTTTTTCAGTGGTGACATCTGAGGGTCACACGGGAAACCAAATGATAGTGTGCCAAGACTTTCAAAGGGCCTTTGATAGAGTGCCATATGAGAGATACCTTTGAAACTGCCACTAAGTATCCAGGTTGAGACCCGATTCTGGACTAGAAAACTTCTGAAGATGTAGATGAAAAACTAGGGGAGAAAACAGCTTACAAAAAATTAAGACTGCAGTGAAGACTTTTGTGAGATTTTACACGTTAAGACAAAAATAACCTTGGCAGATTAAGAGGAATGTTGGCTTCAGTGCTTTTTGCTTATATTTAGTCCGTGAGATGAAGTCAAACATCGTGCCCTATTCCCACCCCACCCCACCCTCCCTTTACTTGTCACCCCCATTTGTAACTCCTTTGTATGTGTCCTGGCAAATGTCCATCCACCTCACAGACATCTCCACACACCTGATAAATAGGAAGAGCGTGTCATCAACCCAAAGTACCCGCCAGCATTTTGAAATCCACCACTCACGGCTCACAGCACTACCCCCCACCCCCCACACACACACACACACCATTTCATCACTGTGTTGTACGAATGTTTTCTGTAGGCGGTGTGCAGCCTTTGACGATCCTTCTGTGTTTTCTAGTGTATATTCACTTGTCAAGTCTGGCAAAGTTCTGAAGTAGTGTTGGTCTTGGCTGAAATTAAGATTGCACCTGTATGTTTGCGGTCGGTTAAGATCATTTATACATTTGCCTCGGAACTGCATTAATGAAACAAGAACAACATTGCATCCATAGACATGAATTAACATGACAGCAGATTTTCGATCAAGTGTCGTTTAAAATGAGAGCTCAGTCTTGAGACGTGAAGACCTGGATTTGCAATGGAAGCTGATGAGAATTGGGTTATGTAATGGTCCTGACCTTAGCTTTGTGCGGCTGGAATAATGTAGTGCTTTGAAATGCACTTGGCATCAGTCACCACAGAAAGAAACTCTTAATTGCTGGGCAGTCTGGAAATTGTTCCCTCCCGGCTGACTGCTGTTCTCTGATGTCAGCACTCCACAATCAACAGAGAAGTCAGTGTTCTCAGATGCATTACTACAGCTGACTTTTGTCAGAACGCTTTGAGCAGTGGTTAAAAGCCAACGTTACAGCTGTTTCAAATAACAGCAAATTCCACAGTGGGAAAGGCTCGCAGGAGAACAGTATGTTGTCATTCATATAAAAACACACGCTTGCACATACTTCATTTACAACCCTTCCCCCTCCCCAAAAAAGGATTCTAGAAATATTTCACACAATGTCTTCAGGAAATCCAAAGGCTTGTGTAACTGAAACCCACTTAATCATAATCGTGTGGGCTGAAGGTTGTTTTTGTCGACTTTTTGTTGTGAATTCCGAGGAGATTTTTTCGAGATGAGAACATTTTATATAAAGAGGAGTACTGGAATAGCGATGGTATTCGGAAATGTGTGTGCGTCTGTGTGTGTGTGTGAGTGGTGGGGGTTGATATCAGACCTGCAGTGGCCCGTGAGTGAGTTAATAATAATAATAATCCTTGCATTTGATATATGGCCTTATCATGTCTTCCAGACGTCTCAAAGCACTTCACAGAATATATTGCAAAGTGAACTGATTATGTATTTTGTGGGCGAAATGAGTTATGAAGAACTCCCACACAAACTGATGTAGTTACTTTTGATATTGTATTTTTTCTGTTAGATTGTAAACACACCATGATTACTTTCAAATGCTTATTATAAGTACACGTCACCCTGCAATTCCCCCTTTTAGTTTAGTGAGCTAATGCTCTCCTTTTCACATGCTTTCTCTTTTCCTTTCTCTCCGTGCTTCTGTATTGCTTGTCACGAGTAGGTGACCTGGAATTGGTGCCCGTAAACACGGGGCCGTTAAATAACTGATAACTGAACAGTAGGCAACACAACCTCACTCTCTGATGGCCTATTTTTGCTCCTGGAAGCGATTTCACATCGCCTTCAGCAGTGAAATGATAGAAACTGGAGACTGCTTTAAGCACATGCTCAGAACTCAGCCAAGCAGTGCTGAACACTGCCTTAATGTTACTGTTACTGCCTCAGTTAAACATTGTTCATTGGGCTTTGATGGGGCTATATTTATGGACGGACCGAATGGATTCACATGGATATCAGAGTGCATACTGCAGTGAGGCAAATCACTTTCCAATTAATGAACCGCTTCATGCTGTTCTGTCATCTATTCAGCCTGAAAAGTGCAGTGTAAACCGAGAAGCTTGGCTCGTTCACCAGCTTTGATCGTTGTGGCTCAGAGGATCACGGAATTTCAGCCTTTTTTAAAAATCTAATCTGTTTAACGTGAAACTCTGGGACAGTAGATCTGTTTTAGGCACGAGCATACATCGCAATCCACGACTGTTTACGGGCAATTGGCTGCCAAGTTTTGCTCACAAAATGTACAGTCAATTCACATTACAGTATATTCTGTGAAGCGCTTTGAAGCGTCTCGAAGAAGTGATAAGACGCTGTATCAAATGCAAGGATTATTATTATATTACATCTCACACAGCACGTATTAAACTTTCATATTCTCATTAATTTAAAAAAAACTCTTGAGCATCTACCAGTTATAAAATCTGGATTACTACAACCCTGAAAAAACATAACCCTTCAAATAAGAGCCGAAAATCGAGTCCAACAGATTCCTGATCTCAGGCAGCAGAGAGATTCTGCCTATCTTGGGGATGAAATGAACTATACTTTAAACACAGCACTTAAACACTTTGGAGTTAGTGATAATTTAAATATTTTTGTGAGCGGTGTCGGAACTCCAGTTACGAAACTGTGTATGATGGCTTTTTAGGAATGTAGAACATGGAGTACATTTGTTGATTTTTTTTTGTTGGGAATGAGTCTGACTGCCTGCAACCAGATGTGTTCTGATGTGTTCACATTCCACTCATACTCCTTACGTGAGATCACACTTCCTGTAGTCAGACGGGTACACAATGTTCCGCACTGGCACTGGCTGCTGAAAATGTTGACAGACCGGTGTCTTGAAGCAATTTAGAAATAGCACAGCTTTCAGTTTTATGTTTTTCTGGGTAATTTGCACCCGTGGTTGCAGGAATTGTTACGTAAGCGCAAGTCCCAGCGCCTTGGGACGTCCTCCTGACGTGAAAGGCGCTTTATAAATGGAATCTTGTTGTTGTTGTTGTTGTTGTAATGATTCACAGTTTTTCTTTAAGAGAGTCAATATTAGGGAAAAAATAACTATTCAATATGGATTCAGTTTAAATGGCAGAATAGGTATATAGGTTTGATATTGTTTTTTTTAGTCAGCTGGATGTCTCGACAAATGTGGAAACTCATTACCAGGTTTAAGAATATTTAAACTAGTCCAAAGGTTCCACAAAGGAATATCCACCTACACATACAAATTCGAATGCAAATTATTTAATTACCCAGTACTGTACATGAAAGTTAACAAGTTAAAAGATCAACAATCTCTTAATAGTGATTTAATTCATTTGATGTAATTCTTTCTGCTTTATCTTTCAACTTGGGACATTTTCACAAGTCACTTTCTGCTCACTGATTATTTCCCAATATCATTCTAGAAATAACAGTGCTAAATGTAAAGGCAAGTATTTCATTTCCGCTTGGAAAGTTTTTGTGCTCATTTTTTAATGCTGTGGCTTTGTAAATGAAATATGTTGTTCCATTTATGTTGTTGTTGTTGAATATGTTTCCATGTTTGAAGTCCGTGCAGGGATAGTGTGAGTCAGCATAGACTAAATCCCCTTCTTCAGTGTCCTGTACTGTGTACATTAATGACCCACTCTGTGGTGTTACCATTGCGACTCTATCACCCCATCCTCACCCAACTCCACTGGCTTCCCATCACACAGAGGATATAGTACAAGATCCTGGTCCTCACTTTCAAAGCCCTCCATGGCCTCGCTCTTCCCGCCTACCTCTGCGACTGCCTAACCCCCTACCAACCTCCACTCAGCGGGCTCCGGCCTGCTTCACATCCTCCGCTTCACCCGCCCCACCATTGGCGGGCGGGCCTTCTACCACTCTGCCCTCATCCTCTGGAACTCCATCCCGCAGTCCCTCCACCTCGCCCCCTCCCTTACCTCCTTCAAGACCCATCTCAAGACCCTCCTCTTCGACCGTGCCTTCGGTCACCCTCCTTCCACCCCCTGCCCTCCACCCTCCCCGATCCCAACCCCCAGCTCGGGTCTGAAACATTGAGTGTCCAGCACCTTGGGATGTCCTCCCGACGTGAAAGGCGCTGTGTAAATATTATCATTGTGGCTTCTCTCAGTGAATCAATTGCTTACCAGCCAGAGCTGATGAAAGGCTGGTTTTCACCTCAGTGTTATTGTGTACAGATGCTTTAACATGGTTGTGAGGAGACTTTAATGTGCTGTCTGGCTAGATTCAAAGCTTGGTTCTAACCAACTGACGCCCCCGCCTTTCACCACCACCACCTGCCCAGCCTCTCATTCGTTTAAAATGTTTTACTTTTATAAAAATGACAGCGAATTCCTCTTTTTATGTGAGCGGATACCTTGATTTTCGCAAAGAATTTCGATGGACAAACGCGAGAGTTAAGCGTCTCATTTTTCCTACACTTCACTTTTCAGTGACTTACAGTTTACAGATTTTCTGCATTAAAAGAAGGAAGCGTTTCAGCCACGAAACTCACAGTCACTCCACTTTACAGGAAACCCTGGGAAGCGCATTGAGACATCTCAATGATATGATAAGGTCCTGTATCAAAAGCAAGGATTATGATTATTATATATATTACTATATAAATTATTACAGCAGGAAGGGTATTGGAACATGCCTCTGTGCCACTGGTAAATATTTCCATTGATTATGTGGCGGTGAGGACAGACTGAACTTGTCAGGGAGTTCACAACACACAGGCATGTGTTTCCTTTCATACGTTTTGCAGTGAAAGATGGTCAAAGACCTTGGAGTTTTGGTGACGCACGCCCTTTCTTACTGACAATGTAATTTGGCGCCAGTGTGTGAAACCCACAGGAAAGAGATTGCTGAGAGTCCAATTCCATTCAGTTCTCAATAGTCTAAATGTTTCCTGTGGGTGACCTGATTTTTTTTTGTTACTGATGTATAGTCTTTGTGTCATGTGAAAAGATGAAGTGTTCAGTATGCTTTTTGCACACAATTTACAGTGAGATACAGGCCCTGGCTCAGAAATAAGCATCAGTCATGCTGATTTCATGTGTGTTTCCGTTAGAGATGCTGGACCGAGCAGTGACTTACCAGTAGTGTGGTTGTCCTGACTTTCTAGCATGGAGGGCACATTGCCTGGAATGTGACTGTGAGCTTGCAGTTAATATTAATACTCATAATCCTTGCATTCTGATATATCGTCTTCGAGACGTTTCAAAGCGCTTCACAGAATATACTGCATAGGTTGTGGGTGAAACGCGGCAGCCAATTGCGCACAGCAGCGTCCCACAAACAGTGATCAAATTATTTTTATTTATTTTAGAGGAATTATTACCCCTGGAAAAGCGATCCGCCAATCGACTAACAACTGCAACTTACTGCTAGGTAGACAGAGGTGCGTGGAGTAAGGAAACTTGCCCAAGGTTTCGCCCTGCAGGGAATCGAACCCAGGTCACTCGCTTGCAAGGCGAGTGCTCTAACCACTGAGCAACTGGATTCCACAAGCTCCAGGATTCCAGTTCATAACAGTCTCTGTTCTTCCCGAGTAGGAAATTGACAAGAATGTGGAGCACTGATGCTGATGTTCTGTTTGCAATTACGGGCTCCAAGGAGAGCAGTAACTTGTCCGTCCTTCGCTTGATTGTGGAACAGCATGTGTTAAAGCCTACTGTTAAGTATGATTTTACACAGACAGCTGGTGGTTGGTTAGTCTCATCCCTTCCCACACAGGAGTTAGAAATAATAATGCTGCTCACAGAATAGAACATTAATGACTACAAATCAAACCGCTCACAATCAGGAATATAGTTTGGATGTGATTTGTCGCATGTAAATGCTACATTTTATAGCGAGGAAATGCTACTTTATCAAAGCGAACCAAAGAGCCTTTTTTTATTACGTATAATTGTGTGTCCGAATGTTCCAGAGGATACTGATGCTGAAAATCGCTGTGTGTAACGCTGCTGTCTGCTGTGTGAAGAACAGTTTTGGAAGCAGTGTGTTGCAGTGACTTTGTGTCTGTTTACTACAAAACTATTTTGTTGTATTGGCAACTGTTATCAGCTCAGTGTTGGAGACATCAAACTGACGTCTGCTTGTTCAGGCGGACGTTAAAGAAACCACAGACCTATTTGAAAAGAGAAGGGAGTTTCTCTATCCCAATGTTCTGGCCAATAGCCCCCCCAGTAAAATTGTTCATTCACTTCACGGCTGTTTGTGAGATGTTTCAAAGCGCTTCACAGACTATACTGTAAAGTGAATTGACTGTATATTTTGTGGGCGAAACATGTTTCTTCTCCCAATGCAAAGGGCACTATACCAAGCTTTATTATTATTATTGTTGTGTTTCCCTTCTAAGTCAAAGTCCGCACCTTATCTCAGGCAAACCAATTTGTGATAAAGGATGCACTGTAATCTCTTGTTATGAATAAAATCCTATGAGTGATCGACTGTGCTCCTGGGATGGCTAATTCAATCTCTCTTCCTGTTTTGCTTCACATAAAAATGAGGTCACCGATGTTGGCTGTGCCTAGTTTATGCCTCGCTCATTCCTGAGATTCGCCACTGACATTGAAATTGCTGGGAAAACATCATATAAATCGATGTTCATGTTATTCAACTTATCGAGGCCAGAAGGTAGTCAATTAGCAGAGGCCTTTCAGGTGAATCGATTCAGATTATCAGCCTCTGTTCCAATATTGCTCTTTAAAAGCTGATTAAGGATGTGTTGTGGATGGGGGAGGAGGGTCGATTTGATTGAATTGGGCACAGACGACAGTAATGTCAATTTACTCCACTCTGATTTCATCCCATGTCGCTACAACTTCCTGTACAGCTGTTTCCTTCTCAAGCCTTTGGCTAATTGATTTGTGTATTGTGTTTACACTGTGTGTATTGACAGTATTTGGTGTGTTGTCTTTCCGATGTGAAGAGCGTTATACAACTGTAATTTGTTGTTGTTGTTGTGGTCTCCATTCCCACTGTCCCTCCGCCTTGCTCCCTCCCTTGACTCCTTCAAGACCCTTCTCAAGACCTTCCTTTGACCGTGCCTTCAGTCACCCTCCTACCTCTACCCTCCCCGCGACTCCTGATCCCAAATACCAGATTGTGTGCGGATCCCTGACTTTCCAGCGCCTTGGGACGTCCTCCCGACGTGAAAGGCGCTCTACAAATGTAATTTGTTGTTGTTGTGGTTGTGCTGAGTTACAGAAGCGAGTGCATGTGCAGTTCCTGTCGCTGCCTTTGTATCTTGTTTTATTTTGAACTTTATGTTTAAGGCTCGTTTACTCTGTTTTGGGTTCAGACTTACGCTTACAGAGCTGGGCTTTTATTTAGCCATTGCTGAGAACGCCTGAGAAGATGGTGGTGAGACCATCTCTTTAAAGCGCTTTATACCAAAGAGGCTCTCTGCCTTCATGTGTATTCAAAACTTACCGTAAAACTTTATTTCAAATGTTACTTTATTTTTTTAAAAATAACAAACTCATGCACACTAACAGGCAAAGGACACAGTTGTTGAAAAGTTGATTTATCTGCCAATAGGGTGAAATGTAAACACACACAGTCACTGCACTTTACGGAAGCTTTTGCGATGTGCTTCTAGTTGGTCTCGATCCAATATCAAAGTCAAGAAATATTATAGGTTATCCTACATTGACCCATAAATACTGAGGTAACGCACTTTACTATTCATTTCTGTGAAGTCTTTTAAGGTGTCTCGACATGTTAAGATGCTATTTTATTCATTATCGACCACAAAAAGTTGGATTCAGGCAACGCCCTTCACGTGGATAGAGTCTTGAAATACATGTGTTGGGTTACAGCAGGTTATATTTGTTAAAACAGGAAGAGTATTTAAATAACAAAGATGACTAATCGTCACAATTTATGTCATAAACGTGGTGTGGACGGCTGCTCTGGTGCCCTGCCCAGTCACAGGAACCTTTCAGATCATCATCAGGCACCAGCAGACGTGATTGTGAGCACACACTGACTCACCCTCTGCGCTAATTTACTGCGTGCACTGCAGAACCGCAGTTACCCTCATCGGTTTCAGAATCATCAGAAAAAAAACAGCAAATGTCTCCTGTAAGCACTTTGGTTGCTTTTCCGGGTTCACTGCCTATCTCTCTGAAACCTCTGTTGGGGGTTTCGTTCGGAGAGTCAGTCACACGAGTACAGAATTGAATGAAAGGTTCACGTTTTATTTATATTTTATTTGGCCACCTGCAGAAACCCACATCTTTGCTTAAAGTATCCGAACCAAATCGAGTTCCAATACGTGTCACTTGCACGTGGACATTATTTTTTATTTTTATTTTTTTTTATTTTTTATTTTTTTATTGCTCAGTGTAATAAAACTACCTCAATCCCCATATGTTTTTTTATAGAGCCAAAATCTACATAGAGATGAACAGATCCATGTTAATTATTAACTCATGTTGACTTAATGAGTTCTGACTTGGCTTAAAGGGCATTGTTCGTGATTTCCTTGGTGGGTTTGTGGGAGGTGAATCTATTTACTTGGCGTATACCTGGAGTCCTGTAGCTTAGGGGTTAAAGCATTCGCCTCGCAAGCGAAAGGGTCTGTGTTCGATTCCTGGGCAGGACGAAACGTTGGGCAAGTTTCCTTGCTCCACACGCCTCTGTTTGCCTAGCAGTTAGTAGGAACTTGGTTGTAGTATAGTATATTCTGTGAAGCACTTTGAGACATCTTGAAGACCTGGTAAGTACGATATCAAATGCAGGGATTATTATTATTATACAACAATTCTGTGCTGTTCTGTTGTGTAGAAGATATTGAGAAAACAATAATTGAAATGACTGGAAACTCACAGAAAACTCTGTATGATAGTTAACACTACCTTATGGTGAAAACTATTACATTTTTTTTAAACAACAACTTGTTCAACTCCTGCAGAGAAACATTGTAGATTGGCAGGTCACTTTTCCAGGAGTAATAATCCCTTCCAAAAAAAAATAATTTGTTCACTCAGTCCATGACTCTTTGTGGGACGCTGCTGTGCGCAAATGGCTACCGCGTTTCTCCCCAAAATATACGGTCAATTCACTTTACAGTATGTTTTGTGAAGCGCTTTGAGACGTACTCGAAGAGGTGGCAAGTCACTATATCAAATGCAAGGATTATTATTATTACACGGGCCTACCTGATCTACCTGTATTCAGACTGGTTCTCTCTGGTTTGTACGTGATGGTTAAGCACACTGGCTTCGGGTTTCAATAAGGTGATTTTGTTTACTGGATGTGGTGCACGTATGTATGTGATACCTGATTTCATGCCAACTTCCTAAAGGTAACAAAGTTCCAAATATTCCTTCACTCATTCTCTCACGTCAAAACCATCGTCAGTTATGTTTGATTGCCACTGCGTCCTGAGTAACATGAGCGCTTTCAAGACACGTGTGGAAACCTGTAGCTTTGTAGTTAGAGCACTTGTTCTGCAAGCAAGAGGTACTGTGCAGGGCGAAACACTGGGGTAGCTTCATTCTCTACTCGCCTCTGTTTACCCAGCAGTAAATTGGAACCCATATTAAGTGATTGGAGGATCACTTTTCCGGGGGTAATAAACCCTTCATATAAAAAAAACGATAATTTGGTCACTCAATCCACGACTGTTTGTGGGCACTGCTGTGCGCAATTGGCTGCTGCGTTTCGCCCACAAAATATACAGTCAATTCACTTTATAGTATATTCTGTGAAGCGCTTTGAGACATCTTGAAGACCTGGTAAGGTACGATATCAAATGCAGGGATTATTATTATTATACAACAATTCTGTGCTGTTCTGATGTGTAGAAGATATTGAGAAAACAATAATTGAAATGACTGGAAACTCACAGAAAACTCTGTATGATAATTAACACTACCTAATGGTGAAAACTATTACATTTTTTTTAAACAACAACTTGTTCAACTCCTGCAGAGAAACATTGTAGATCAATTAAACCTTTCTGGTGTTTAGGTTTTTATTATCAGGCGTGTGGATGCAAGCAACCAAATATTCTCTTTTGTAGGTCACTAAAATTTTTAATACAATTTGGGAAAGGTTTCCTATACAGGTAGCTTTACACTGTTGATTCACAGCCACCTTTCTATTGTTCTTAAAATAAACTTGCCAGGAAACTGGCTTTCAAAAATGAAGGTTGAATTTAAGAATTTTTAACAAATTTTAACAAATTCTGTAGTGGTACTTGCGCAGAATAGATCTATCTTGAGGTCTGTCTATTTCAGGATTGATACTCTCTTGTTCTCCACCAGTAACTTTCAGGTGAAAGTGTCAAAGAATCAAAAAACCCACCATAGATCCCTAGATCCCTAAAGTGAAACCTTAGGTAAGTTTACTCCACACGCCTCCGTTTACCTAGTAGTAAGTAGGAACCTGGTGGTTAGTCAATTGGCGGATTGCTTTTCTGGGGATAATAATTCCTTCAAAAAATTAAATTATATTAATAATAATGATTTGGCCACTTAATCCCCGACTGCTGTGTGCAATTAACTGCTGTGTTTCGCCCACAACCCGTACAGTTAATTCACTTTACAGTATATTCTGCGAAGCGCTTTGAGACGTCTAGAAGATGTGATAAGGCAATATATCAAATGCAAGAATTGTTATTATTATTATTATTATTATTATCATCATCACTTATCGCTGAAGGGTGAGAGACTTGGAATTGTGCTGAACCACTTTATTTGGAATGTGAATCATTTGGACTCCCACATTTTGAGACATTTTCAGTGAGAGGATTGGAAACCTGATTCTCAATGATTGATCTCTTTGCCATTGCCTTTCTTTGGAGTCCATTAGAAAGTAATATTTTGAAGCTGAACCATTGTTACGGCCTAAATAACCTACTGTATTTTAGGCCATAACAATGGTTCAGACTGGGATCACAGGCCCTCCTTGTGGTCAGTTATAGAGCTGCAGTGATGAAACCTTAACAACAGATCTCAGTGGCTGCGTGATGTGTGGAAAGCGAAAAGGAAACAGCAGAGTCAAGTGTGTATGTGCTTCACTAAACATAACGGGCGAATAATGACTAAGTGCCTATAGAGAACAGAATGTCGGAGGTTACACAATTAATGTTACCACATGTAACAACACCAGGGTATCTTTTTGCCTGCGATGATATTATTATGATGTACACGGCGGGGCAGGTTTAGTTGTGTCTGCGTCTGGTTTGTAACAGTCTGGAGTTTCCTGTTCGCGGCAAGAAATTGCAAAGGAAAATCTTCGAGGGCTTGATTCCCAATCAGTTAGGTTCAGATAATGATAATAATCCTTGCATTTGATATAGCGCCTTATCACGTCTTCTAGATGTCTCAAAGCGCTTCACCGAATAGACTGTAAAGTGAATAGACTGCATATTTGCGGGCGAAATTCGGCAGCCAATTGCGCACAGCAGCGTCCTACAAACAGTCGTGGATTGAAATGACCCATTTATTTATTTATTTATTTATTTTTCTTGAGGGATTATTATCAGGCGTGTGTGGAGTAAGGAAACTTGTCCAATGTTTTGCCGGGCTGGGAATCGAACCCAGGTCTCTCGCTCGTGAGGCGAGTGCTCTAACCACTGAGCTACAGGACTGCATGATTCCAAATATTCTAAACATTGTGCTAACAGCGAACAGTGATCTGGGGTCAGGCCACACCTCAGTGTTAGTGGACTGAGCTCTGAGCAATAATGAGATACCCCAGAACTCTTCATTCCTGAAAGGACAATTTCAGGACAGACATCAGGAAATGTTTCTTTATCCAGAGGGTAATTAATGGCTGGAACAGATCGCCAGAAAGGGTGTTCACAGCCAGTACGCTGGACTCGGTTTAAGGACAGCTCAATGCTGTGATTGGGAGGGCAGAAGGGTGGGTATTCTGCAACAATTGCACCCAATGGGCTGAAGGACCTTCATCATCTCCCGATTTTGTGATGCTATTTGTCATCACCTGTGGTCGCATTATCTACGTCAGCACGGAGTCATCGAGACCAGCCTCCCACTTGAGCTCCATTATAGTTCACCAGTCACAGGATCTCTGGGCATCTCCACACCACATAACTATGGCAGGGGGTGGGGGGCAGTTTAACGTTCTCGAGTCAACTTCATTCACTACAATCATCTTCTTCCCATGATTAAATGAATTAGGTTGACCTTTGCCAACATGTCATCTGTTGTGTGCTCAACATCAGGATCTGTCTGAATCACTATCCAATGTTGACGTACTTGGGTTCCAAAGCCCCTTTGATGTTAGCCACTTGTTTCTGACTCAATTGCATTACCAGAAATCTAGCAATTTCCAAATCACAGTATTTCAAAGGTCTAGTTTCCTCCTTTCCTCCTGATGTTGAAGTCACCTTTCACGCACAGTGTCACAGTCTGGCCTCAGCGGTGAAACCCAGACAACTCTCTCTGTTGTAAAAAAGGATAAACACTTGGGTTCCAGTGATCAGTGTATAATTAGGGTTGATAATTATGTTAGCTTGGTCTGGGGTTTGTGCCCATTCTTGTCTCTGGGTCAGAAAGTTGTGGCTTCAAGTCTCACATCAAAACTTTTAGCTGATTGACTAGTCTGACAATCTGGGGAGCAGTCTATTGTTGGACATGGCATCCTTTGGATGAGATGTTTTACTGGGATCCCACCTACCTGATCAAGTATTTACAGGATCCATAATAATCTGTATATTATCTCGCAGCACTCTGAGACAGTATCCTGTGAAGGGCACTATATAAATGCAAGTAGAGTCCTGTAGCTCAGTGGTTAGAGCACTCGCATCGCAAGCGAGAGGACCTGGCTTTGATTTCCAGGCAGGACGAAACGTTGGACAACTTTCCTTACTCCGCACGCTTCTGTTTACCTCGAGGTTGGTAGGAACCCGGTTGTTAGTTGATTGGCGGATCGCTTTTCCGGGAATAATAATCCCTTCAAAAACAAAATAATAATAATTTGGTCACTCAATCCACGACTGCTTGTGAGTCACTGCTGGGCACAATTGGCTGCCGCATTTCACCCACAAAATATACTTTACAATATATCTTGTGAAGCGCTTTGAGACGTCTCAAAGATGTGATAAGGCACTATATATCATATGCAAGGATTATTATAAGTTGTTGTATATAATACAGTGCATAAATCCTTTATCTAGTCCTGGAGTAACCTCTCAAAGTTGACGAGTTGCCTTGGGTGGCAGACGCTGATCTAACAATACAAAGTTCAGTGTTTCCCACAGTTGTTTGTTTGTGCTGTCTGTCTTATTTTGCCTGTTAAACACCACAGGAACAATTTGCTAACATCACTGAAGTGTGGTCACAGACACAAAGTGACTGTGTGATGCTCATGGATTTAAGCAGAAAGATTTTGTTTCATGGTTTATCTTTCAGTTAAACCACAGCTCGGTTTGTTTACAGTCTTATCCGTCACTAAAGTTGGAACTTTGAGCTGTGATGGAAGATGCCGTCAGTTAAAAGGTCTGTTTGTGGTAGTTGTGAATTTGGATTAAATAAATGGATGTTTAGGACTGGGGAGTGGGGTGGGGGAGTAGGTGGGGGGTGGGGGAGAGGGGTGTGTGTCTGAGGAATGGATCTCAATGCAACTTCAGACAATTTAGTTAGTTTAACTCGACAGACAGTGACTCCTATCTGGAATTGTCTGCCCTTGTGACATCGTTCGATCATGTCATGGCTGCGATTGCTAAACCAGGCGTGTGTGACTGGACCTGGTGATTACATGTTCGAATGAACTCATGGGGATTTATCCTCGCTGCATACTAATATGTAGGAGGTCACTAGTGTGTACATTTCTCTCGCTCCATCTTCATCTGTATCTCATTAATGCGTCTGCCTTGTGCTGTGGCCACAAGGTTTAGTCAGGTTTAGTTCAGTCTAAGAAAAAATATGATAGAATTGACTTTTATATACACTAGTGCCCTTAACATCGGGACGATGTCCCATTGCCGGGTGGGGTTGTCTCATTGCCGGGTAGGGGTGAGGGGGAAGATGATCAAAAGCCCGGTCAAAAGAGGCAGAAACAGCACAGAAAACGATACCAACAATTGCCACAGTGACAAAAAAGGAGAATAATCTGTGGAGGTTAGAAATCATTACAACAGCCGTTTTAATAACAATAATGATAATAATCCTTGTGTTCGATATAGCGCCTTATCACGTCTTCGAGATGTCTCAAAGCACTTCTCACAGATTATACTGTAAGGGAATTGACTGTATATTTTGTGGGCGAAACACGGCAGCCAATTGAGCACAGCAGTATCCCTCAAACAGTCGTGGATTGAGTGACCAAATTATTATTATTTAATTTTTTTTAAGGGATCCACCAATCGACTATTTATTGCTAGGTAAACAGAGGCACGTGGAGTAAGGAAATTTGCCCAACGTTTTTCCCTGGCCGGGAATTGAACCCATGTCCTCTCACTTGTGAGGTGGGTGCTCTAACCACTGAACTACAGGACTCTGTACACGTTTTATAGGGCCTTTCATGTTCAGAGGATATCTTAAAGGACCACACGGAGCCTGGGCTGGGATGCGGGGAGCTGAGCACGTTTTTTTTTTGATGGTGTGGGGAGAGTGGGGTGGGGGAACGTTACTCACAATTTAAAGCAACAATCTCACTGTTGAACCCCACCTGTCAGGCAGACGAAGGAAGATATCGTTTAAAATATTCATCGGGTTATTTTTAAAGTTATACTATGAAAAGGGTGGTAAACAGGAGGGGAATTCTCATCTGACTTTTAGGGGTGGCTGTCCACCCAGTAAATGGATAAAGTATTATTAAAATGGTTGCTTGGCGATCTTGCTCTTACACACGGGCTTTTGTGGGCTCAATTGCGACAAAAGGCAGGTTTGTGCAACCTTTGCCAATGACCTAATGATCAGCATTAAAGGTTAAGAGTAGATCTCATGAATGTGTCATATTTGGTACTTACTGTCACAGTACTACACACCTGTTACTCACTCCGTGAGTTTGTCACTGTTATTGTTCTGGTTAAACAACACCTCACTGAACACTCAGCCTCATCTGCTCATTCACAGACAGGGGTTCTGTAACATTCTATTTGTGTCGCGTGTCAAAGTAAAATGGAGGAGGAAAAGACCTTTAATCAGCAAATGGAGAATGACATCATTTACCAGGTTTATTTTAGTTTACGACGGTCACTGAAACACGGCGAATTAATGGGATACACTGATCCTTATTCTACGTTTAGTACCAGACAAAACAGACACAAATATCGATGTGAAGTTTGTCAGTTATTCCATGGAAATAATAGGTACAACTTAAACACTGGTATATTTTACAGGTTTGGTTTCAAATATAATTTCAGCTCTTTACACATGTTTCTTGTCTGTGCAACAGCAGTCCATCAACAGTGGCTAAGCAGACATAAAGTTGGAGAAGAGAAGGTTGACTTGACGGGCGGTATGATTGCAGTCTTTAAGGTTCTGAAGGGAGTAGATAATGTAGACCATAATAAGCAGTTTTATCTTGCACTGAACAGTAGAACCAGAGGACACGGCCTGCGATTGAAAACTAGATGGACCCAGGTGTTCTTTCCCCCAGCCAATTCTTACGTTATTGTTTGCATTCTACCTTGCGGATAACCAACAAACAACAAACAAAATGACATTTATATAGCGCCTTTCACGTCGGGGGAGGACGTCCCAAGGATAATGTTTGAGCGATGGTTCAATATAGTCTGTGAAGCGCTTTGAGACGTCTCAAAGACGTGATAAGGCGCTATATCAGATGTCAAGAATTATTATTATTGTTGTTGTTATTATTATTATCCTCCATTTCTAACATGAGTCAGGGCTGCTCCGAGTGCTGTTGACTGGTCGAATCTGCTCCAGATGGGAGTCTTGATACAATGAAGAGCGCCCTCTGGTAGCCAACACGAGCACCGGCACAAACTGTCCATTCCGGGCTTCAAATGTGGTTCTTCCTTTAATCCGGTGTATATCAGCCAGGCCTAAAATTAGTCTTTAATGGGGAATCCCGTCCTTTGGATGAGACATTAGACCGAGGATCCTGTCGGCCTGTTCAGGTGGATGTTAAAGATCCCGAGGCAATATTCCAAAAGAGAAGGGAGTTTCTCCTGCTGTCCTGCCCAACAATCCCCCCACAAAAATACAACTTGGTTATTCACTTCATGGTTGCGTGTGGGACACTGCTGTGTGCAAACTGGCTGCTGTGTTTCGCTCACAAAATACACAATCGTCACCACTTCACAGTGCATTCTGTACAGGAGCCCTGTTGCTCAGTGGTTAGACCATTCGCCTCGCAAGCGAGAGACCCGGGTCCGATTCCCGGCAGGGCGAAACCTTCGGCAAGTTTCCTTACTACACACGCCTGATAATAATCCCTCAAGTAAAAAAAATAATAATTTGGTCACTCAATCCATGACTGTTTGTGGGACGCTGCTGTGCGCAATTGGCTGCCACGTTTCGCCCACAAAATATACAGTCAATTCACTTTACAGTATATTCTGTGAAGCGCTTTGAGACGACTTGAAGACATGATAAGGCGCTATATCAAATGCAAGGATTATTATTATTATGGTTAATGAATTTTGATGATGAGTCAGGTATGTGTGAAGCACTTTGAGACGTCTCGACGACGTGATCAGGCACGATTTCAAACGATTGGATTATTACTATTATAATAAATGCTGCCCACAGCCTAGCGGACATACACGCAGAGCAGAATCCAGGTCCAATCAAACCTGAACAGGCGTTAAATCTGGAAACGGAGAACTGTATGTGGATTGTGTGGGGAAAGATCCTCTCTCTCTCTCTCTCTCTCTCTCACTTGCTGGGCTGTGAAGGTTCCAATAGTCTGTAGCAAACTCGAAGCAGAAACCCAGATGATCTCTTCAGTGTTTCCAGCTGGGTTGATGCCTATGCCTAACCTACTGCCCTGGAGCTAGAAGAGGAGCAGCAACCAAACCATATTTTGACCTGCTGGAACGCCCAGGCCTGTGACAGTGGAAAGATTGAGAGTGTTTGCCTTTCCAACACACTAAATAAACAAAAAAAGTAGATAAACAGATGGGTTTCACACCAAATACTGTTGGTTTTCTTTCCATCAAAAATCTATAGGCAATGTCATTAATGACGTGTTTGTTTTCCTTGAGGCAATTCTTCTGTCTTTAGATTAAATTGATCATAAACTCAAGGACTGAGCACAAAACCAATGGAATGTCCCTTTCGCCTCATCAACAGAACTCAGACGCTTATCATCAGGAAAACATTCATTAACCAGAATATCTGTATTTAGGGGTCAGACAGCAACTTCACAGAACATTGAGTGACCGACTGCCAATAAAGGGAACTCTTCCCTGCAAATACCAACTCTACTGGCGATTTTATTGACCCTAAAACTCATTTTGCGCAGAGTGCAAGTTTCTTATCTTCTGAAAAAGTGAGGTTTCTTCCTGGCTTTAGCTAAGAATGCAACATTGAGAGACTGCACTAAGGTTTCCCAAATCGGCATCCGTGAGAGATAATAATACACTTTGCATTTGGTATAGCGCTTTATCAGGTCTTCGCTAGTCTTAAAATGCTTCACAGGATATACTATTAAAGTGTATTGACTGTATATTTTGTGGGTAAACCATAGCAGCCAATTGTTAATGACACTGAAACTCTTCCACAAATACATTCAGAATTGGGAGCAAAAAACACTCTGGTCAGAACAATTCAATATCCGATTTGTTACAAATAGCCCTTTAGAGCATCACATAATCCTCGGCTCAAAGGCGAGACTTTATAATCAATAATTTAATTATTTTAAAAGTATTTACAATGTATTAACGTAGGATGCTCCAGTACATTGAGAAGTGCTGCATTGGTTCCACCATTTCTGCTCTTTTGCAGACTGTCTGGTAATAATTTGTTGAAGATGTTGCTCACTCATTATGTGGTTCTTGTGGTTTTCATGCTAAATGTGCTCTTGGCTTTATTCAATGCAACGTGAACATTTGCTTTGTTTTCCTGTAATCATTGCTGTATTCATGCACACCTGTTAGCACAGGGTCTGTGGGAGTCACACTAACTCTCACGTTAGTCAAGTGGATTCACTGAGTCTTTCAGATGATGGGATTCAAGGGTCCAATTATTCTGAACTAGTCTGGCTCACCAATGCTGGTTTTGAGAATAACATTAGTTTGGAAATTTGCAAAGAATTCAATGTGATTTTGACTGAAAAATAGCAGAAAGCAGAGACCGGCAAAGTTAGAGACAATAATAATCCTTACATTTGCTACAGCGCCTTATCATGTCGTCGAAACGTCTCAAAGCGCTTCACAGAAAATACTGTAAAGTGAATTGACTGTGTCTTTTGTGGGCGAAACGCAGCAGCTAATTTGCGCACAGCGGCGTCCCACAAACAGTCGTGGATTGTGGATTATTTTTCTCCAGTGATGAATACAAGTGTCGTCACAGTCAGGTTTGGAAGTGTGAAAGAAAAACTCTTCAAAAAACCTTTACTCGTGATGTGTTGGAAGGTGGCACCATCTCTGCCATACCTGTGTCACAGTGTACTTGGGTGCAGAGCCCCAGTCTTCTTGCCAGCGCCTTGGGACGTCCTCCTGACGTGAAAGGCACTATACAAATGTAATTTGTTGTTGTTGTTGTCCTTTTCTTGCGTCGTTGCTATGTTTACAGGCCCTGGGGATGAGTGCCAGCAGACTATTTGACTGTGTTTTGGGGTGTTGGTGGGCGGGTGGGGGATTATTACTTGCCTACGGTTTTGCCCCTTAAAAATGTGACTTTAGTGTGTGTAAATTGCCTTAAACGAAAACTCCACAATTGGAAACCACATTGGGATCTTTATTCATCAGCGAAAAGATTTAAATAAAAAGACAAATTATTCATTGTTAGACTGATGAACCCAGAAGAAAAAAATGCCGAAGAATTAATTTGAGATTTCTCGAGGGAAATTAATTCCAGTGTATAATGTGTCCTGTCTCTGAGATTACAATATAGTAGCTTTATTATTATGTTAATGTCGCTCCCGTGGTAGATACGGAATTATTACTTTCCAAATATTTGAACTGATATAAATGCAAAGCAGAGAATTACTTGGAAATACACAGAACAACACTATTACGTCTGTTGAAAGGGGGTAGGGGTTGGGCTAAAGTGGCTGATGCACCATGTTCTGTACCCATTGACTTTGGTACCCTGTACTTTAGGAGGTGGGAAGGAGGGGGAGTGCACAGAACAGCTTGTGAGTGATAAAGCTGGGTCACAAGTGTCCAGCAAATGAGTTTAATGAGTGGTGTCAAAGTACACAGTTACTCCGCTTTACAGTAAATCCTATGAAGCGCTTTGAGACGTGTCAAAGACCTGATAAGTCACTCTATCAAATGCAAGGATTATCATTGTTACCTGCGCACAATAATATAATAATAATAATCCTCACATTTGGCCCAGCGCCTTTCACATTGGGAGGGCGTCTCCCTCTGTTTCCCAGGTTTCACGGTGAAGTCGACTGACTGCGTTTTGTGGACGAAACTCAGCAGATGGTTAGTGGCAGAGGTGGGAGGGAAATTGCACGAGAGATGCATGACGTCACCTGACGTTTGCTTTGAAGCCCTTTGGAAGTGTCTGAGGTGCTTCTGTGACTTGTGAACGTCAAGTTCCCCTGATCTAGGCCAACATCTCTGTGAAAGGGTGTGTAATGTGTAACGACACCAGCCCATGGACACTTTGCTTGTGTTTCCTTATTATTTATCTCTGGGTTCCCACGTGCAGGTGGGAGGGATGGAACCCTCGGTTGGGCCCGGATGTTCTGTTCTCTGTTAAACATAGTGATGGGTTTCCGCATGTGTCAGACACCCAGTTACCCCCCCACCCCCTACCCCCACCACCGCACACCCAAAACAAAATTACTCATTGGGCCACAAGGAGGAGATGGAGAACAGTTTTACTGAAAATCTGAAGTTTGGTCTGTGTGTCCAATCAGACACAAAATCTCACTTCTGTACAGGATGTTGACAAAGTTGGGTAACTTTCAGGTCTGTCCTAAGTGTCGATAATCTTAAAACAATTGTGCAATGTTAACTTTGAATTGAATCCGCTTTAACCAGAAGGGGATTTCTGACAGAAAGCAGAAGAGCTTTCAAAATCGTTGTGTCACCACCCTTGTCCTTAACACGCTGATAGAGTGTCTGACTACAGTATGAACAGTAATCTGTGTGTGAGTGTTAACTATCCCATGTGCAAGATAATAATAATAATAATAATTATAATCCTTGCATTTGATACAGTGCCTTTTCACGTCTTCAAGACGTCTCAAAGCGCTTCACAGAATATTCACAGAATAGAAGACGTTTGAGGTGGGTTCACTGTGTGCAAATACCTTCAATTCTGCAACTAATAACAACAGCTTGCATTTCTATAGCGGCCTTCACACAGGGCAGCATCTCGGAGCACAAGTGACAAGCTGTGTCAGTAACTTTCCACTAGGCACCGCGGTCAGTATTTGACGTGAATGTGTTAAATTCTGCAGCGTTTCTTTCATTAAAGTTAAATCCCTCATTTATCGCTACACTCTGGGTATCACGTGCCACTCACACCTCCCAGTGAAAGAGGCAGCATCAAGAGCAAAAGTTGCGTAACCTTTAAGGCAAAATAAACAGGCAGTGTTGACTTTGACCAAATCCGCTTTCACCAGGACGCAGTTTGCATCAGTCCAGGAGAGCAGGCTTCAAAACCATTGCGTAACTGCATTTGGTTTTAAAGTAGTGATGGTGTGTATGTTTTGTCAGAAACCACTGGATTTAAGATCACTTTGCTGCCTGGAAACATGCCTCGCTCCTGGCCTGTGGAGAAGGGGAGCTGTTCAGTCACTTGGAAATTGTACAAATTGCGAGTCTTTTCCATGTTGCCAGAGGTCCTGTGTGCTCGACCTTGATTGGAACTTTCTGGGTCTCAGAATACGTCATTGATCAGCACTTAACATGCTTTTATTTACAATTTAGCGAATGTAATTTCACTGCGAGGGAGAGAGAGAGAGAGTGAGAGCGCTTCAGATGATGTGAAAATGATGCACAGAATCTTGACGGAACAGGTTTGCTTCTAAATGTTTTGACACCATGTCTAAAAGGGCAGTGCTGTTTTCCAGGTATCATGGCCAAGGTCTGGGCAAATGCTCTATTTGTTTTTCTGTTTTATAGCTGGTCTAAAATAGCAACAGATTCAAAGCTGAGCCTAGGGCGAACCTCATTATTGCAGATCTCAGATCTCCCTCTTGTTGGAATTGTCTTTCTCTTGATTTGGTGTAAATGTCATTCAAGTCAATGGTGGAGCAAGAAGAGTGAAGCTTTAATAATAATAATAATCCTTGCATTTGATATAGCACTTTATCACGTCTTCGAGACGTCTCAAAGCACTTCACAGAATATACTGTAAAGTGAATGTGACTCTGTGGTGAAGACATATAATCTCCTCATCATAATAAAACCCCCCGGTGTTAATGCCAGAGGTTACAGCAGAGAATTAGCCTCTGATCCTTACAAACTGCCTAGAACCTCGATATAAAAATCTTCACTGAGATTTGCTTCTATTCCGCAGAAGCTATTTGCTGTGTGTATAAGTCATTGAGGCTCCACAATAGTTTGATATCTGCCTTTAGGGCGAGTGAAGAGTCGCTGCAGTAGCCATTGGACAATAAACGGAGCAGACAGTCAGAGCCACTGTATCCTGAAATGGTCACAGAATGTGCTGGTGCTGAGGAGAATTATCCCACCTGGATTCACACATTGAGCTTCCTGCGATAACGCTGTAACTACTTACTATTCCAGCTGTGAGAAGCTTGACACCCATTGCAAGGATTCTGTAATTAATGTATTAGATGTTATCCGAAAGTATAATTGTGATGCTTGATGTTTTTAAGGCTTTAGAATTATGGTACAGCCAACTAATCTCAGAAGGCATGATGGGGGCTGGTTGTCTCAAGCGACCAGTTTAGCAGGTATTAAAAGTATCTTTGCTGAACCAGTTGAGGTCAGCTTCTGATTCCATTTCATATTTTCCTGGGAAAATGTTCGCTCCTCTGGAGACAAACGACCGAAAGAAAAGGCTGCAGCCTCCCTCAGTCACCCGCTCATCTCAAGGTTGAGAAGCACTCAGGTTGGAGAAGGCTGTCAAAGCAAAGGTTGCCCCAATCTCTCTTTCTCCCGATCAGTTCTTTTCTCGTGGGAAACCAGCCTGCTCAAGGTCACTAAAAGCTTGAGGAGGGTGGGGTCTTACTCCATTTTCTTTCGGAGGAAAAACTAGAGACAAAGAAACCATGTTGTAAAAGATAATGGAATCATAGAATTATACAGCACAGAAGGAGGCCATTCGGCCCATCGTGTCTGTGCCGGCTCTTTGAAAAGAGCTACCAAATCAACTCCACTCCCCCGCTCTCTCCCCATAGCCCTGATCAATCCCACTCGCCCGCTCTCTCCCCATAGCCCTGATCAATCCCACTCCCCCGCTCTCTCCCCATAGCCCCGATCAATCCCACTCCCCCGCTCTCTCCCCATAGCCCTGAACAATCCCACTCGCCCGCTCTCTCCCCATAGCCCTGATCAACCCCACTCCCCTGTGCTCTCCCCCTAGCCCTGCATAACCCCATAGATGAAGTAGGTGAAAGGTCATCTACCAACTGGATAAAGAAAGATCGATTCGGGAAGAGAATCAGAAGAGACAGAGAGTTGGCACTTGGAGTCCTGAACCATATTTCAGCTTCTAAAGAAGGAAAATCAAGACTAAGACTGAGACGACTGTCAACAACTTTATCGACGCTCTCAACAGTACCTGGATAGCTTCTCGTTGATCGATTGGGCAGCAGTGCAGCAGTACCTGAATACATTTCGGTGGACACCTTACACCATTCCACTGCTCCTACTGTAGCTCTTTAACAAAAATCTAATGGGATAAATTTGTTATTATTTTGTAGTACTGTACGTGTAAATGCACAATACTTTGGTGTGTAGAAGATGCCACGCGATGCATCCATAAAGGAGAAGGGAACCGAGAGAGAGGACGGGGTGTATCCTGGAGTGTATAAACACTGGCACCGCAGAGGCTGGTGGGGCAGAATGGCCGGTTCCCGTGCCACACCACTCTGTGTGAGTGTTTGTTATCAGATCCCTTCGATATCGTGTTTAACAATCAGTATGAGCACAACCTCGGCCTGTGAGACGCTGCTGTGTACAATTGGCTGTCGCGTTTCGCCCACAAAATATACAGTCAATTCACTTTGCAGTACATTCCGTGAAGCGCTTTGAGACGTCTCGAAGACATGATAAGGCGCGGAATCAAATCTAAGGATTATCGTTATTATTGTTATAATGTTCCTCATTCAGGCTGTGTGGGTGTGTGCAGGGGTCTGATTTACACTAAAGTTAAAGAGACGTGATGGTAGCTTCCTTCCGTGCAGCAAAATTGTTAACAGATTTGAAGTTTTCGCTCTGGTCACAAGTCCTAGAGGTAATTGTCCATTACAGATGCGTCACTGACTTGGGGAGACGGGCAGCATTTGGAACTGAAGCTCGTGATTAGCTGCAACAGGGAACAAGACTCTTCCATCACTTCGTAACTTGTTGAACAAGAATACTTTTCATTTTCCAATAACTGGTTTGCGTCTTCTCTAATACGGTCGGTATTTTAGTAAACTGAGATCATGACTCAAACGTTGGTTGAAAATTGACGGTGTGTTTTGTGGGTGAAACACGGCAGCCAATTTCTTCAAAATTAAATTAAAATGTCACTGGTATTGGAGAAATAAATCAACAAGCGGTGCTAAAGCTTTTACTGATTAGGACATAAATGTGATGAAGTGTCAGACTGACTTTATTTTACACTCAAGACGTTTCTTCTCTGATAACACATCTGTTCATAGGAAATGGCCTCTCTGAGCACAATCCACCGATTTATCCTGTCAGCCCCCTTCGCCAACAGCTTTTAAATCTATTTATATACACTCTTCTTAGATACTATCTTGAAAAATAAATGACAGCACAGGTATACATTAAACATTACTCGCCTTTCCAATTACTAAGGACGTGCAGGATTGATGATAATCTCTTGGGTTCAGTGAGTTAAGTGTCAGCAAAGTACTCCATCTGCTCCTCAATCAGAGGAAACATTTTCCGACTGTCTTGGAAATGATCCTTCTCCCAGTCACCTTTGATGCATTCGACAACGTTATTGTTTCGATAACGTTTAAGACACATTTGCTTAATTTGGTGTTCAGCTTATAAATCGTGCTCCACTTTACTTACCGAGCGGAAAACGAGTGCGTCAGGAACGTGGGCCGCAGAGTGTGTAATCCACCGCCGCGAACAGCTTTTTTTTCATTTTCACAGAATCTTTTTCACTGCAATTTTGTTTTACACATACCGTATTGTTGAAGACAGCTGTCACATAGTAACAGAATACACAAGGTTCAGAAGCCATTCATTAAAAATACCTACAAGGACAATACTTTGGTCACCGTAATAAATAGTATACAAAGTTATAGTCCCGGACGTAAAAGGTCCCACTCCCATTTCCTTTGTGTAGCTGACCTATTTGTGGAGGCGGAGGTTGGCTATTAGAGTGAAGAAAATAATAATTCCAGTGGTGAATTTATGAATTCTGCCTACGAATCCTGGACAGAAACAAGGTCGCTGTGATTCCATATGGTTTTGGAGAGGCCATTGTGTAAAACGGTGTATCTGTGAATGAAGAGTAAACTCAGGGTCAGAACATTCAGCAAAATTAATAATAACAATCCTTGCATTTGATATAACGCCTTATCACGTCTTCGAGACGTCTCAAAGAGCTTCACAGGATACACTGTAAAGTGAATCGACTGTGCATTTTGTGGCCACAAATGTCACTTTCTGACAGGTTTTCTTTTCAAAGTACTTTTAAGGGAAAGGTATTAAACTTGTTGAATTGTTCCCAAAAATATAACAATATTAAATTCTGCTGTAAATAGTGGAATTATCGAGTTTGGCCTCTCACATTCCTCTTTACAGACGTCAGGACTGGATGATAGAAATGTGTGTTTAGACTTAAACTGATTTCACATGATCTTGTAATGTTTTACAAGTCAGACATTCTGGATTTAAAAAAGGTTTGTGAATTTTCCTATGCTCTGGTCTACTGTCTGAGAATATTTAATCCGTATATCCATCCCATTAAGTCAGATATATCCAGTAACCTTGAATATTACGTAACAAATAATTTAATTAAACTGTTATCAATACATATTCATGTGATATTTTTATAGGCCCTGTGATACATTTTCTAAAATGTTTCAAAACAAACCTAGTATTTGAACAAAAATTAGAAATTGCCAGTGACCTATTCTGCAACAGCCTTATTTTTCCAAAGCTGTGAGATGTGTATTTTAAAATCAAGTAACACTGAGAGAGACGCAGCCTGTTGATTTTATAGAGCAATCAATAAATTATATCTGCCGGTCTAGTATCATTGTGTGACTCATGAACATCAGGTCAGCCTTGAAGTGATTAGTGCTGTGAGATTCTGAGCAATCAACATTTTTTATTACAGATTAATTTGGAGGCTGTGGAACAGAACACAATATTGCAATATTCCCTGAGCTGCTCAAAACTCTGCCTTAATTTAAAAATACTATCAATGCCAATCATCTTACTTCATTGGAAAAATCTATTCCGGAGACATTAGCTACTACTTGTAAAGAGTATTGTTCAACATTTTAATCCAACCCAAAAACATAAGCTGCTATTTCGATCAGGATATAGATGGGCAACTGGGGAAAATCAGAATTTATTGAATGAATAATTACTTTTTCTGGAACATCTCAGTTTAGAAATGTGTTATTCATGAAAAAATGAATAAACTTCCCTGAAATCATACATAAGGATAGTTGGTGGGAACCATTGAAAACATTTATTTTCATGAGTGAGATTCTGTCATCCATCAAATCATGAGAGGCAAACACACCACATAATGCATTGACTGTGAGCAATGGAGAAGAGTTGCTTTTGGACTGATATCTTGATTGTATAAAGAAACCAACTGATATTGTTTTGATCATTATTGTCATGTTTTTTCAATTAAAATGACTTATTTTGTTTCCTGATAAAAATTGCTTCCAGCCCTCATGATAGGCTATCAGAAAGCCTACAAAATATACGGTCAATTCACTTTACAGTATATTCTATGAAGCGCTTTGAGACGTCTCAAAGATGTGTCAAATGCAAGGATTATTATTATATTATAAAGGATGCAGCAAAAAATATCCAAACATGAGACATCCCACAGTAACTATGTCCCATTGACAGTTACATGCGTGTGTGTGATGTGAATGTTAACTGTCTTATCAATCTTAGGATTGTAAATTACAGAAATATCTATTTCTAGTACAGAGAGTTTTAAAAATAACATTCCTGGAAAGAAAATGTGCAGATTTAATTAGTTTGATCTGCATTATGTTTGCCATTAAACTCATAGTATAAACTCGTTAAGAAAACCTACGCTAATAAGTTTTCAAATGGCAATTCCAGGCATTTAATTGTGCTGATAGTTTACCTAAAGGGTACTGTGTGACGTTATTGTGGTAAATAAATCAGGTTTTAATGTTGCAGAACGCCCTAAATTGTGTCCTGATTCCAGGCTTTGACATTCCAGCAAACCCTCCACTTTCGGTGCAAAGTCAGGAAAAATCGGCTGCTTTTAAACTGGCAAAACCAAATGCATTGTGTGATTTAGTTGCTGTGGATCCGTGCATCGGGTTGAAGTTCAGTATAAAGTGTCCGTCTGAAGCACAGCACAGAAGAAGCCAGGGCTAACCAGCAGTGTGGTTTGCAGATTGGTTGAGAAGCCAATCTGCTGCGCCAATTTTGCTCACAAAATATAACCAAGTGAATGCGTTGTCTGGGCATGTACAGGGTTCCACGGAGATCGCCTGTACCCTGATCCACCAGATCCAACCAAAATGTTCTGAAATAGCAGGGTGTGAGGGGGGGGAGAGGGGGGTGGGGTGTGAAGGGTCAGCTCTTGCCTGGAGCTGGTGTGAACCTGGTCTGCTATAGACCCAAAGCCTATTTGAGAGAGACAAAAACAGGTTCTTTGAATCATCGACAATGTAGACTGTTTTTTCTTGTGGCATATCTGCAGTGACCACTGTGCACTGTGTGTCCTGCCCAAGGACTCAGTGTCCTCTTGTGACTTCTTCTGTCCTTATCTGGTTTGGCTGTTGAGAAATATTCTGTCGAGGCAAGAGATCCATTAAATACTTTTGGATAGCAGATTCAGTGAAAGTGCAGGAAACCACAGACACAGAGTGAGGATAATACATGTTGTCAGCTCAAGAACATCCAAGTGATGTAGACTGAGGCTTTTCTCGGGCAAATTGATGATTTTAAAAAATTAATACTGGCGAGATGAACAAGGTAAATGTTAGGAAAATGCTTTCAACTGCTTTTAAGTATTAAGAACTTTTCACAGTGAATCTTATTTAATAATAATAATGATAATCCTTGCATTTGATATAACGCCTTATATTACTTCTAAGAGACTTCTCAAAGCACTCCACGGAATATATTGTGAAGTGGATCGGCGGTATATTTTGTGGGCAAAGTATTTCACACTTACTAGATGGTTCTGAGCAATAGGATCGCATTTGGTTCAGACGCTCTGGTTCATGGGAATGCTCTTTCTTTGGAAATTCTGGTCTCCTGTGCTGTGCTTTGCTTGTTGTGCTCCATTGTATTTGCTGCCACTTGAACGCAGTGATACATTTCCTACATGCATGGACCGTGTGTGGAATTGCTGATATTTTGGGTGAGAAAAGCAGAAAAGCAGCACTCTGGGACACTACCCTGCGTGAAGGACGTTATATAAATGTAAGTTATTGTTGAAAAGCCCTTCATCATTAACTGTGGAGTCTGCAAAGACGAGTGCTTGGAATAGGGCATTTGATTTTGTGTTGAAGAAAAGTTCTTTGTATTTTAAGACTTTGGTTGATGAAAATATAGTTGCGTAAAATATTTGTGTAAAATATCCCGCACAAAGTCTCAGTTTTGTGATTTAATCTAATTCATCAGCATTTTCTTAGATAATAATAATACTTGTGTTTGATATAGCGCCTTATCATGTCTTCGAGACCTCTCAAAGAGCTTCATAGAATACACTGTAAAGTGAATTGACTGTGTTTTCTGGGTGAAACGTTCACACTACACTGGGTAGAAGAGGCTCCTTTCCACGTGTTGCAATTAGATTGGTGGTTTGAGATCCTTTTATCTCCTGTCTCTGAATTCAGAAGATGCGTTTCATTATCAAACTCTTTTGCACAGCAATCTGAACTACAGGGCTATGGCCTGGAGTCTCTCCTCGCAGCTGCAAAGCATCATAACCTGATCTTGCACAATTCCTGTCATCTATACCAGGCTTTGGCTTCACATGTGTGTTTGGCTTCTCATGAATTCAGTCAATGTCTGCTCTGGCATCAGTTCTTCTCCGTCACGTTGACATGTCCAAGCTGCTTATTCATTCATTCATTCAATCCGGGGCCAAAGTTATTCTAGGCGTTTTGTTAAACTTAATAAGAATAAGAGAATAATTCCAATTAATGCTCAGTATTTCTCAATATGCATAATGTATGCAATTCCAGGTTTCTCTCTTTCATGTACTCAGATATTATAACAATAAGGAAAACAACCCTATTTGGGGCAATTTCCACTAATTTTTCTTGATAATGTAAAGTTTCCATTGACCTTCCTAACATCATATTACAGAATTACAGAGAGAGATACCCTGCTTACAGTCACCTTCGCTTTCTCTCCAGCTCAGCATCAAACTTCGCCATTGCTCAGTGCTACCCTGCATGAAGAGCGCTGGTTAATGCAAATTGTTGTTGGTATTGATACAGCACAGAAACAGGCCATTCAGCCCAACTGGTCCATATATTGCCAGGTGAGTAATATGCCAGCTTTGCAATGGATGCCGTTTGCTTCTCTGCACAGAAGCGGAGACTAGGCAGGACATGAGGAGAGCCTTCAATACACCACACAAATTCACGTGCCATCGGGCCAAAGGACAGTTTCCTATGCTGATCTGAAGCTTAACAATTGGGGTTCGGTGCAGGATGATTGTCTTTGAGGGGAACTAGACAGTATCATTCCACATCCCTTCAAGATCACACACATCAAATAACGTTTAGAACATGCAAGGGAATGTTCTTAATTTCTGCAAGCTTTGTTCCTGGATTAAACAGTCAGTGGGTAAGAGGTATAAAAGTCAGAGTAACTTACCCGTCTACACTGGGTCAGGGCTAGTGCAGAACAGCAGGAAAAGCTTGGAGAGAGCAGAGCAGCCACTGTGAAGTGCAAGCAGTAAAGATTGAGAGGAACAGAATCAGAAGAGTGAGAAGCGAAAGCTTAATAGGTAGAGAACGTCACAAACAACAAATCAAAATAATAATAATAATCCTTGCATTTGATATAGCGCTTTTCATGTCTTCTCGACGTCCCAAAGCGCTTCACAAAATAGACTGTAAAGTGAATTGACTGTATATTTGTGGGCGAAATGCGGCAGCCAATTGCGCACAGCAGCATCCCACAAACAGTCGTGGATTGAAGGGACCAATTTATTATTTTTTTCTTGAAGGATTATTATTAGGCTCTGTGTGGAGTAAGAAAACTTGCCCAAGGTTTCACCCTGCTGGGAATTGAACCCAGGTCTCTCGCTTGCAAAGTGAGTGCTCTAACCACTGAGCTATAGGACTCCACAAGTAGCGCCTTATCACATCTTTGAGATGTCACAAAGCACTTCACAGAATATACTGTAAAGAGAATTGGCTGCATACTTTGTGGGCGAAATGCGGCAGCCAATTGCACACAGCAGCGTCCCACAAACAGTCGTGGACTGAAGTGACCAAATTATTTTTATTTATTTTGAAGGAATTATTACTCCTGGAAAATTAGCAACTGCAATTAATGAAATATGGCTGATTTGTTATCATGTTGGTACAAAGCAAACAATCCGATAGGTTCAACAAAAGGACAAGAATTTTGAAAAATAACATTTTCTTTTTGTCCTGTAGCTATGTTTCAGCGTACATCAACTCTGAGGTTAGTTGCAATCCGAAGAACATCTCTCTGTCGTGAAATGAGGACAGTTAAGGTTGATTGGAAAATATTGAAGCTGTGGTGGTTAGTGGTAAATGTCAGCAAAGCGGTCAAAGCAAAATAGTCTTTCATGTGAGTATAAAGGGAAACGTTATTTAGTTCATCATGTTCATTGTTACCAAATTGAGGATCTGTTGGCTTGTCTCATCTTGCAATCATCCACTGGATCCTAAATATGCCAAGACTGTGCTCCTTGCACGTCCATTTGTGCTTAATTTGTTGACCACTAAATACCAATGTATTTCTTTTCCAATATTTTGTGTATGATTCACCCAGCTGCCTCAGTAGCAGACAGAGACAAACTCTTACATCAACTCTGCATTCAGCTTTCAGAAGCTCACCACGTGTGTTCTAATCATAGAATCATAGGGTTACCCACCACAGAAGGAGGCTGTTCAGCCCATCATGGCTGTGACGGCTCTTTGAAAGAGCTGTGCAAATTAATCCCACTCCCCCCCCTACAACCTTCCAAATTTGTCCTCCCCAAATATCTATTCACTTCTCTCTTAAAAATTGTTTTCGAATCTGCTTCCACCGGTGCATTTAGGCAGTGCATTGCAGATCCGAACAACTCGCTGTGCGAAAAAAAATTCTCCTCATCTCCCCTCTGGTTCTTTTGACAACACTCCAGTATGTGAGGTACACAGTTCTCTTGGGAGAGAATGAAATGGCAGACAGCACTGCAGAGTGCAGGGCTGACATTAATCACAGACACCTTCCCAGTTATCACAGAGGTGACTTTAACATGGGCCACTGAGCCCGCAGGATGTTTCTCTAGATCTGCGGCACTCCGGGGGTTAATCTGAAAGCACCCTTTTTTTGTATTTTAGCTGATTGTCCTTACCATGGATGGAAAGAGGGAAAACAATGTGAATTTTAAAATCTACAGCATCTTCAAGACAACACATACTGTGTCTGTGAAGTGTATCTGATGACAAGAAGCTTATAAAAAACTGCTCAAGTTTTTCACGAAATGTGGTTATGTGTTATCGCTTGTGAATAGATACCAAACAGCGGTCCTGCCTACTAAATACAAGTTGTTATTGAAGCGATGGGTTCTTGAGAACAAGCCAATTTGAGTTGGATCAAGTGTGATTTATATTACAAAGGGCAAAATACTGCTGAGGCTGGAAATCTGAAATAAAACAGAAGTCACTGGGAACATGCAGCAGGTCAGGCAGTATCAGAACTGGCGAAAGGTCATCGACCTGAAACGTTAACTCACTTTCCTCTCTCCATAGATACTGCCTGACCTGCTGGTGTTCCTAGCGACTTCTGTGATTTATATTACGTTCATCTAATGCAGGAATACAGCACACGACATCGATTAACTTGTATAATAGGAGGTTTTATGCAGGATGGGAAATCGTGGCTAAAGTAGTTTAAAGAATAGTAAACAGACTGGACCTACCTAAGTACCTGTGTGGATCCATTGATGGCTGTAGAAGAGGAAGGGATGGTCTGGCCCAGGAAAGAGGCACGCCTGTACCTTCTGTTCCCACAGCACAGAATAGTCAGGAAGGCACATCTGAAGGATTTGTTGAGAAAAGCATAAAGAAATGGATTGAGCCCCGAATTAATATATCCCAGCCACAGGAAGGCAGTCCACAGCTGGTCGGGGACAGAGTAGTTTATAAATGGGTCCACCACATTGGTGATAAAAAATGGGGCCCAACAGAGACAGAAACATCCCATAATAATGCACAAGGTTTTGGCTGCTTTGGTTTCAGTCTTCATTCTGTGGTGGCCTTGCTGGTCAGCCTGTTGCCCGTTGTCTATGGAGGCTCCTGCCCGTTTCAGTATGTCTATCTGCCTTACATGTTCTCTGGCAGTCACATAGATCCTCTGATAAGCGAGGACCATTAAGACGAGGGGTATGTAGAAAGCCACCACTGAACACGTTATGGCATACGGTTTGTTCACCATAAATACACAATGCTTTGTATCGTTTCTGAATTTTCTGTCTTCTATCTACAAAGTGAGCACAAATTACAAAATTACGTTTGTATAGTGCCTTTCACGTCGGGAGGACGTGAAATGTATAAATGTAATCTGAAGGTCTTCATAAAGGACGTGTGGAGGCAGCTTACTGAATATCACTTAGAAAACTAGACAACCAAAGCGTTGTTTAAAATAAATTCTATATTACTGGTACATTTCATGATTCTCGTCCATTGGGGCTTCGATTGGCTGTATTTAGTTATCTACATCTCCACGTCTCGTTGGTTAGCTGAAAAGGCTGGTCAGCCATTGATCGCCTCGGGACGTCCTCCTGACGTGAAGGCAGCTGTATAAATGTAGTCTGCTGGTGTTGTTGTTGTTGTTGATCTTAATATTCGATAATATTAGATAATTTCTACAGTAATTAGTATTGCATTATGCACTGCCTTCAGCATTGAACATATTCAGTGTTGCATTTTAATACTGTTGCAAATGAAACTCACCAACTCCTGTATCCCAACGCTATTCCAGCCTTTCATGATAGGGAGGAAGGAGATGAATAATGGGATAAACCAGCAACCTCCCAGCATGATAGTCACCCGGATTGGAGTCATTTTATTACTGTACACCAGAGGCTGACAACAAATAGCATAGTACCTGCACGCAAACCACAGGAAATACTTTAATTATAGAATTAATACCCAACGGAAAGGCTGAGTGAATCATTACGTGACAACAGCATAAACCGACACAAACTGATCCCCAGCATTGGAAGGCATGGCGTTTTATGAATAATTAGAAAGTGTGTAGAGGATTTTTTCTTTACAGAAAACAAACATCTTTATTCCCGTCAACCCGCCTCAATGATCCCTCAATACTGTCAGAAAGTCTCTCCTTTTCTGTCATGTGCCTTAATTGCCCAGAAAGTGTAAATTGACCTGAAGACAATTAATTAATATCTTTAATCCTATCATGGATTTTCCTCCCCCCCATTTTCTGTGTGCGTGTGAAGGAGATGGTGTATGTTTGCATGTGTGTCGGTATGTATGTCTTTGTGTGTGAGAGAGAGAGAGAGAGAAAAGGTGTAACAGATAGAGCTATGGAAGAAGTGAAGGACAATTAGTTTATGACGTTTGATGTTTCCTATTTTTGCCTATCAGAAGAAAATCAAAAACAGTACCTAAGGAAATAAAAAAAGAATATATATTATTATATGTAATGACGAAATGACTCTTCTCTTTTATGTTGTAAAACTCAAGCTAATTGGAAGCACTGTTTTATTCTCATAGCTCAATGAACCTGTCTAAAGGGATCAGGGCCTTCACGTACCTATCGAGAGAAATGCAGCACAAATGGAGAATAGATGCTGTCGTCAACAAGACATCTAAGGACGTCCGAACAAGACAGAAAGTATTTCCGTAAGCCCAGTTATTTTCTATCAGCTCAATGGCTCCAAAAGGCATCACCATGACAGACACCAGCAGGTCAGCGAATGCCAGAGACACAATGAAGTAGTTGGTCTTGATTTTGCTGTAAAATAAATGAGTATAATTTAAGGAGCTCGTAAATGATTCGCAACTCAAAATCTGCCCAGACTTAAATATCCAGAGATTTAATTTTTTTAAAAAAACCTTATAAATAACCGATACTTTTAATCGAAAACGGGAATGCATTCTGCTCAATTTTTTACAAATATATTAATTGATATCACTAAAATGACTCTTAGTGTGTGCCTGAGGTATTACTGTGCACGGAACTGCTTTTCATATGTGATAGGGATATGTCATATGTGTAACGACTTTTATTCCTTTCAGAAAATATTCAAAGATAACATTGGAAGTGCAAGCAATCTACAACATATCCTACAACAATGAGTTCACTTGTCATCATACTTGCTACCCCAGGTTCACCACAAAGGAAAATCTGGTTGAGAAATTGTGTTGGTTAACAGAATTTGATGTGTTAACTGACTCGTGAAATCCCAGGTTTGAGAGCATGGAAATACCCACCGTAGCTGCCGATCCTTACAGACAGCCACCATCACCAGAAGATTTCCCAAAACAGTCATCATCATAACAGCAGCAAGAAAGGTGATGAGGACCGTCTTCTGAAGCATAGACAATCCGTTAAGGTCATGTGGCTCACTTTTACTTGCACTAAAAGCCAAGGAGAAATAAGATCTCATCAATGTTAAGGGCCACATGTTGAAACTGCATTCGATTTCAACTGGCTTTTAGTCCTGAAACCAGCAATGAGCGAGGCTACATATGCATCAAAAATAAAAGCAGAAGTCTCTGGGAACACACAGCGGGTCAGGCAGCATCTATGGAGAGAGGAAAATGAGTTAATGTTTCAGTTCAATAACCTTTCGTCATCGAGCTGAAACAGCAACTCATTTTCCTCTTTCCAAAGATGCTGCCTGACCTGTTGGGTGTTCCCAGTGACTTCTGTTTTTATAACAGATTTTCAGCAGCTGCAGTATTTTGCTTTTTGTGTATATATCAGTTTGGCTCAGTCATTAGAATTTTTGCCTCTGAGTCAGGACAAATGATACTGTGATTACAATAAGTAATATCATTGCAAAGATCAATGCTTAAGTCCATCTACTTAAACTCTACATATTTTGAATATAATCTTTTTATTATTATTAAATGACTAACTGTAACTATTTACTATCATTTTTTCCCGTGAGATTAACGTGCACAGGGGAAAAGTATTCAAAGTTCTGCAAACTAATATCCAAGATGTTTATCAAGAATAAACATCATTACCAGTGTCTGTATAAACAGTTAGCTAAGAATATACTTCTACTATTAAAAAACCAGAGAAAGTACTATTTTCTGTGACTTGTCTCTGTGTATTTGTTGATTGATCTGAAGGCTGTGACAGAGCTATTATAAAGGAGGGCTGAGCTTTCTTTCCACTCGAGGCAACAACATTTTGTCTAACACACTGAAAACTATCCTACATTAGCTGGTGAAAGCTCGTGAAAATGGATGTTTGCTCGTTCATTCTTATCTCTAGAAATTCCTCAGCCTCCATCATAGAGCAGCATTGTGCTCGCAGAAACATGCTAAGTTCCTTTGTAACAAAGGTAAAATACTGATGTGGCTAAAGGAAGGAAACAGAGGACAATCTAATAATAATAATAATAATCCTTGCATGTGATGTAGTGCCTTATCACATCTTCGAGACGTCTCAAAGCGCTTCACAGTCAAGTGAATTGACTGTATATTTTGTGGGTGAAATACCGCAACCAATTGTGCACAGCAGTGTCCCACAAGCAGTCGTGGATTGAAGTGACCAATTTATTATTATTTTTTTGAAGGAATTATTACCTCCGAAAAAGCAATCCGCCAATCGATTAACAACCGGGTTCCTACTTACTGCTAGGTAAACAGAGGAGCGTGGAATAAGGAAACTTGCCCAACGTTTCAAACTGCCCGGGAATTGAACCCAGGTTTCTCGCTTGCAAGGCGAGGGCTCTAACCACCGAACCACAGGAATCTAAGGAATGCAATCTAAGGTATTGGGGGAGATATTGAATGCAAACTCCCTTGCTTTTTGAATAATGTTGCCAGGTCTTTACGGTCCACTTGGACAGGCAGATGATAACTGGCGTTATTGTGTATAGAATTATGTCAGCATGGTACCATTTCAGTTTTTAACACTTCAATACATTTTAGAAGACTTCAAACACCATTTGCAATTTTCTCCTCCCTACCTCTCGTTCACATCAGCTTTATCCATCACAAGTAGTTAACATGCATACATTCAGGTTTAGGGCCCACAGAAGATAGGTGGTCCTGTAATAAATAACAAAACGATAGATTAATCTTATTTCTGGCATATTGACATGCAAGAGATGGCAAGTCAAGGAGTTGCACTCTCTGAGCCCTGTTACAGTGACTGTAGCCATCTGAACTCATATAATAATAATCCTAGCATTTGACATAGAGCCTTATCACGTCATTGAGACATCTCAAAGCGTTTCACAGAATATATTGTAAAGTGAATTGACTGTGTATTTGTGGGTAAAACGCGGCAGCCAATTACGCACAGCAGCGTCCCTCAAATAGTCATGGATTGAGTGACTAAATTGTTTTTTTGGAGGTCGAGATTGTGTTGACTCAGTCCTCCCCGCTGATAACCGGAGAAAGCATTCACTTTGCACACTTCTCTCTTGTTGTGAAGCTGCAGGAAATGTATGAGCAGGTAGATCCAAGCTGACACCTGACTGAACTTCACGATTGCTATCCAGCACTAAATAAATTAATGCCTGTTCATTCTGGATTTGCCCCTGAGCCCTGATTGCACTGTTCACTTCAGTACATTCCCCCATCTTCTTATTGACATTTGTCTGCCAATTGGGTGGATTAGTTTCCTACCATTTCACCTCTCCATGTTCAGAACAGTGTGACTTATTTTACGCTTCTTAAAATATTTACGCTAGGGCAGACATGTATGATAGGAGGAATGCACGTTTCATAACTAAAAAAGTCTTTGAAGTGATGAAACTTTCTTGTACTTCCACTTAACCATTGCCACTTTAAATATGAATTGATGAACCTGGAGATAAGCTGTCCCTTCATATCAAACACTGACATTTCCCACCGAGATGTTAGAGAACACACAACCCAGAGCCAGAGTAAGTGGTCCAGAGTTTTGCAATTGGTTTGAGCTGAAACTTCACAGTTCGCTGTCTGTTCTCTGTAGAGTTGATTACTTCTATTACAGAAGCAAACCTCTGTGACAGCCCATTTCACTCTGTCCCTCACACTGTTTACTCTACAAGTGCCATTTTATAAGGTTATTCTGAAGAATTATATTTACTCAGAAACAGCTTTGTGCCAAGGTAGAGTGACTTTCTCAAGCACAGAATTGAAAACTATTCAATCAATCCAATTTACGGTATATTCTGTGAAGTGCGTTGAGACGTTTCGAAGATGTGATAAAGCACTACATCAAATGCAAGGATTATTATTATGATGATTATCTTGGTAGATCTGGATTTCTGTGCCAAGTGGGCAACCATTGTGTTGTTTTCCACCCAACATCCATTTGAATAAAGCATAACATTGGAGGCAATAAATGTGAAACTGTTTGAAATCTGAACCTGCAACATTCGCTGTTGATATTATGAGTCTGGTTTCTGCACAGTCTGCAACTACTCTGCTTTGAAAGCAAACTTTTCCATTCACTTATTTGGGAGCATTTGGAACAACAGTTTGATAACAACAGGGTTCCTTCCACTTGTATGGTTTGTGCGCTCAGCCTAACACACTGACTTTGCTCAGCAACCTTCAGATGTTACTTTTGAGCCATGGTTGTTTGCTGCTTTTTCTCTCTTTGACTAAAAGTCTCGCAAGCGAGATGCCCTGGGTTTGATTCCTGGACAGGGCGAAACCTTAGGCAAGTTTTCTTTACTTTACACCCCTCTGTTTACCTAGCAATAAGTAGGAACCCGGTTGTTAGTTGATTGGCAGATTACTTTTATGCCGGTAATAATTCTTTTTTAAAAAAAATTGGTCACTCAATCCACGAGTGTTTGTGGGACACCGCTGTTCGCAATTGGCTGCCGCGTTTCGCCCAAAAAATATAGTCAATTCACTTTGCGGTATATTCTGTGAAGTGCTTTGAGATGCGATAAAGCGCATGCAAGGATTATTATTATTATTATTACAGCATCCCCTATGATGCCAGCACACTGACAGGCTGGGATGGACAATATAATGGGCTGCTGCTTGGCTAACTCCCCTGATCTCAATCATTGGGGAAAGAAAGATCGTTCTGTGTTTCACACGCTGTGTTTTAGCAGCAGCTACACTCTTTGGGGTTGCGGGGAACCTTTCTGTCAATCGGTTTTATTACTAACATAAAATAACACAGATTGACTCCAAATATACAGTCAATTCACTTTACAGTATAGCCTGTGAAGCGCTTTGAGACGTCTCAAAGACGTAATAAGCTGCTCTATCACATGTAAGGATTATTATTATTATAGATATCAGGTTACCAGCCTGGCCATCGCCAGGTTCAGGGTTTATAATGTGGATTTCCAATATTTGGTTTGCCTTTTGGGTGAGACTGAAAGGTCCCCCAATAAGTCCTCCCAATTATGTGTACTTATGTGAACCAGGTTAGTTTATTGTGGAGTCAGGAATGACTTCTTCACTCCACACCAGCTACAATTCCTGAAGAATCTTGTTTGCTTTTCCTGTGGGTGAAGATGTTACAGGTCTGACAGGACAGCTCAGCACATCGCCCAAGAAAGCCATCTGGGCTTGTTCCCTGGGCTGGAGAGAATTCACTGCAACCCTTTGTGTGGCCTTAATTACTGTTTGCAAGATAAGTTACCATCATCAGTGTCACCAGCATTTCCCAGGCAGTTAGTTGGGAGCAGATAGTTAGGAGCAACAACAATAACAACAACAAATTACACTTGTATATTGCCCTTCACATCGGAAAGACGTCCCAGGATGCTGGACTGTCCGGGTTTTTCTTAGTTAGGAGTAGGAGAGGTTAGTTAGGAGATGTTAGTTTGAAGAAAAGGGACAGACAGATAAATTAGGGTTTATTCAGATAGCTGTCCCTCCGAGCCATTCTCTACCCACGCGATTGGAAAGCTTCCAGCCTGGGTTTGCTGTAACATCAATAATTTACCCTCCGTTACACATCGATTACCCTCAGGCAGAGATGCTCCCGCTGCACCAGCACCGTTCACCTGCACTCTGGTGTCAGGGGATGTGCACAACAACAACAAATTACATTTGTATAGCGCCTTTCACATCGGGAGGACATCTCAAGGTGCTAAAATATACACAGCCCCTTGCTTCTCACACTCCCTGGCCAGGGACCCAAGCTTGTAATACAGGACATAACTCACTCTCTGAGGCTTGTAATAGGGACATCATTCACTCTGAGGTGTGTAATACAGGAACACCCCTCTCTCTCTGAGGCTTGTAATTACAGGAACAGTCAACAGTCTAATTGACAACTTTTGTTTCTGGGTGGATAACGAAATCGATTTACCAATGACAGGAAGGGACTGAAATACAGAGAAAACTTACTACTGCAATTGCCAACAAACCACAATGATTAATTGTGATAATTACCAACAGTTACAAAGCATTGCACATCCCTTGTCTCTAGCTGTCTGTCTGTGTGCAACAGGCAATCCAGCTGGCATCAACCTCACTCATTCACTGAGATGCCCAGCAGAGACCCAGCTTGGCAGGGGGTTAGGTCAGCAAAGAAAATCTCTTACCATTTCACTCTGGCTGAAATATTCCCAAACAGCATGTTACCCTCTCAGGAATGCAGATGGCTTCATTTCCACAGTGAGGGAGGGGGTGGCAATTGGAATAAAGTGGGTAAAGTTTTGAAATTTGATCAAGTCCTGTCTCTCCTTCTGTTCACAGCTTCCAAATGACTTCTTGGATTTTAGCAAAGACTTGTCCCCATCTCTCTCTTTCTCTTTCTCTCTCTCTCTCTCTCTGACTCTCCCCAAAGGGCAGCTTCAGACGTGAGCATTAAGCAGGACTTGCTTTTGTTGGTGAACAAATCATTTCAGGTCTTGTTTGACTCGTCTGGAAATCAAGAGACTTAATCCAGAGAAGAGAGGAGTTGAGTGCCTGGACCTGGGAGTGCTGTGGGTGTGAGTGAGAGAGAGAGAGTGAGTGAGTGAGTGAGTGAGGCTCTCAGAACAAATCAGCTAATGCTCTCACTGAGCTGTAGCTGTGTGGTTAGGAGAGGTTGATGGTGACTGAAGGAATCACAGTCTGTCTGTCTCAGTTTTCTCTACAACAACACAGGCGCCACGACAAGGCAGAGCAGAGAACATTTTTTTCTGCAGGAGGCAGAAATGCACTCACAATCAGAAGTTAGCAATGAGAATAATGCTATATTGCTATACGTGCCTGTTCAAAATATGGTTATTGTACGACAAAACAATGCTATAACTAATTGTTCCAGGTGTTTAAGTTAGAACTGATTGGTATGTGATATTGTACTATATTATATTATATTATAGCTGTACCAATGACTTATTTTTTCAATAATACATAGTAATAATAATCTTTGCCTTTGATGTAGCGCCTTATCGCGTCTTCAAGACGTCTCAAAGCGCTTCACTGAATGTACTGTAAAGTGGATTGACTGTATGTTTGGTGGGCGAAACTCGGCAGCCAATTGCGCACAGCAGCGTCCCCACAAACAGTCGCGGGTTGAGTGACCAAATTATTTATTCTTAAAAATGTATTTGCTCAAAATATAAATATTGTACAATAAAAATATGGCTGCACTACAGACAGGCAACATTGACTTGAATGTATAGAATATATCCTGAATCATCCGTAAGACAGGCATCACTTCATCAAACAGTATTTAAAATGAAAAAGGGCAAAGCACGATGAAGGTATCGGGTGAGTGATTCAAACTGCATTATCTTTCTGCATTAGGAGCAATTTGAGTTCAAGTAGCAAACCAAATGAAAGAGTAGTGTGATGAACATGGGTGTGAATTGATGCAAAGTGCTGAGGTTTACTTTGGAGTGAAAATCCTCGACTGACAAGGGACCTCAGCGTAAGTGGGCTCCAATCTCCCTGTCTTTCATCACTGTAGCCCTTGATCAAGGGCAGTTATGAAGATCATTCATTTCACTAGCATTTTATTGTGCATCACAAATGCATTTAGTTGTGACGCTTTCATTTTATGCTGAAGTCCACAGTAAAACATGCAGCAGCACCGAACAAAGTGTGGAGCAAGTTTGGCATTTTGCAATGTGAGAAACTACGCTGATTTAGGACTAGAGCAATCTAACACTGATGTTAAATGTATACCCTTTGGAACTCCATCCCACATTCCCTTCGCCTCGCTCCCTCCCTTGCCTTCTTCAAGGCACGCTTCAAAACCCTCTTCTTCAACCGCACCTTCAGCCACCTCCTACCCTCCCTACCCTCCACCCTCCCAGATCCCAATTCCCAGCTCGGGTCCTAATCCCTGACTGTCCAGCACCTTTGACCGTCCTCCCGAAGTGAAAGGCGCTATACAAATGTAATTTTGTATTGTATTGTTCCAGTCTGTGATCAGACTTCGATTAACACAGTCATATTCCCATTATTTCCTTCCATTCACACTCGCTGTGCTGCTTTGTTGATTTTCCTGTATCCAACTGATACAAACAATTGTAATAAAAATCTAATGCAAACAAATAAAGGTTTCGTTTATTGTGCTCTCGATATCGGGTATTTACGGGAAGATTTACATCCAAGTTCTAATAATTTACATCTCACAACTTTCTATTCTTATCTATTAGTAACGTATTTAAAGGGGATCGGTTCCTTTAAGGATCAGTAGATTGTATTCTTGAACAAATGCTTACCTAGAAATCATTTATTCGTATTTTTCAGATATTTGCAGTGCGACAGAATGAAAGATCAAGCCTTTGTCATTGAATGTATTGAAACATTGACAGTTGGATAATTGGATAGCAGCCCATCAGAAATATGCTGGTAATGGATAATGTACTTCATTTGAAAGCTGCGTTTTCAAATGGCACTTACAGTTAATCTCTAAATCCCTACATGAATTAACTAATTCAATATTTATTATCTGAATACATCTGCATTCACGTTATTTCCCAACCAGGTGCCAAACTCCAGTACTAAATAGTTCAAGCCCCCAATTATACCAATTAATGACCCATTACAAAAAAGGTGGCTGACAATAATTACTAACGGCACAGAATTAGGCTGATGGCCGCTTTGAGAGCTCGAGTGTTACATTTACACAATAGAATCAAGTCAGGCTTCAGTGATCTGAATTATCAGTGATTATGGAGACTGTCTCACATCTTTGAAAGTAGAGTTCCTGGAGCCTCATATTAATAATAATGATCCTTGCATTTGATACAGCGCCTTATCACGTCTTCGAGACGTTTCAAAGCCCTTCACAGAATATGCTGTAAAGTGAATTGTCGGTGTATTTGGTGGGCGAAACGCAGCAGTCAATTATGCAGAGCAGTGTCCTACAAACAGTCGTGGATTAAGTGAACAAATTATTATTATATATATTTTTTGAAAGAATTGTTACCCCCAGAAAAGAGAGCTGCCAATCGACTAACATACGGGTTAGGGGAGTTTGGAGTAAGGAAACCCACCCAATGTTTGTTTCGCCCTGCATAGATAATCGCCGTGGATTGTACAGGCTAACCCTAACCCTACGTTCACACGCTCTTTCCATGTGGAAAAAAAAATGACTTAGAATTTTGTACTCCAGGCTTCTCATAAAGAATTAGGACTTAGGACCAGGAATTTTAAAAGGTTTTTTTTTAGAAACTATTTATAAACAGTAAAAAGCTTATGAAAAGCTTAGTCTCCTCCAGAAAGTTTAATTTACAATCCAATTCCTTTGACTGCATTATAAATGGAGATAAATGCTATTGTGTGTCAAGTATAAATTCCTGTGTATTGTGCGCTTTGTGAAAACAATTATCTACAAACCGCAGCGGGAGCTAATAAACGGGTCTATCTCAGACTCGGTGAGAGCAGGTTTCCGGAGAAGCTATTCCCACCGTTCTCTGAGTTGATAACTAGAGGGAACAGCTTTAAGGTAATAACCGAAAAGAAGAAAGGGAGAATTTAATGGTAAGTTAAAAGTAATTAGGTTCTTCCCACTCGTCTCCCGATCGCCCTGCAAATCAAAGCATTTGCTGTGCGTGGATGGATTGTGTCTCATCTCATAACTCGGGTTCTTATGCTTTTTGTGCCTTTAAGCAGGTCACATTGGTACAAAATGCACAACTGTATCTGATTAATCGCCCCTGCGCCAAGCAAGACGATAGAGTCGGAGACAGAAAAGGATATCAAGTTGCTTTTGCAATTGATTTAGAGGAACACTTTATTTGGTTTATGCACTGGCATTTCTTTTGTACCACTGAAGATTACACTGCATTCAAATAACTACTTGCTCTTTAAGGAAAGTAAAAGGAAAGCTTTAGTCTGGTTGATCTATACCTTACATGGGCTGAGTAATCCAATTTGAAGGTCAGTGAGTCCTTTTTACATTATTTATTAAGGAGACAAGGTTGTTCTCATTCAGTTGGTTGTACATATTGTGACAATATGTTCAAAGGATTACCATCCCGTTATGCTGAACTATTAAATGTAGTGCCAATCAGAATAATTTCTGCTGTGTAAGAAATTCAAGCTGTAAAGAAAATTACTTACAATTGTCATGGATACTTAAACTGAATGTGCGAAATGGATCCATCCAAATAATTTACGTTCCCTGAACCCTTATAATAATAATAATAATCCTTGCATTTGATATAGCGCTTTTCACGTCGGGAGAACGTCCCAAAGCGCTTCACAGAACACACTCTAAAGTGAATTGACTGTATATTTGTGGGCGAACGCGGCAGCCAATTGCGCACAGCAATGTCCCACAAACAGTCGTAGATTGAAAATGACCAATTTATTATTGTTTTGGGTTTTGGAGGGATTATTATTATATTATATATATTATTATGATAAAACGATGCTGTGTTTTATTTTTATTTTACCTTAAATTGAACAAAGTCCTTTTTTGGGGTAACTTTTCTCCTTGTCTAAGAATGTTAAGAATAGTTCCCGAGATCTTGGCCGACCCAAGTGACAATTTTTCATGACTGAGATCACAATGTATATCTCAGTACAGAACAATATCCTGCCACACCTAGCATTAGCAGAGTAATCAATAGGTAATCTTTTACCAATTATACCAAACAAACTCAACATAAATTCATACCTATATAACAGTGTATGGAGCCCTGTAGCTTAGTGGTTAGAGCACTTGCCTCACAAGCGAGAGACCTGGGTTTGATTCCCAGCCGGGCAAAACTTTGGGCACGTTTCCTTACTCCAATGCCTGATAATAATCCCTCAAGAAAAGAAAATAATAATAAACTGGTCACTTCAATCCACGACTGTCTGTGGGATGCTGCTGTACGCAATTAATAATAATAATAATCCTTGCATTTGATATAGCGCTTTTCACGTCGGGAGGACATCCCAAAGCGCTTCACAGAACACACTGTGAAGTGAATTGACTGTATATTTGTGGGCGAACGCGGCAGCCAATTGCGCACAGCAATGTCCCACAAACAGTCGTAGATTGAAAATGACCAATTTATTATTGTTTTTGTTTTTTGGAGGGATTATTATTAGACGTGTGGAGTAAGGAAACTTGCTCAAGGTTTCGCCCTCTGCCTGGGATTGAACTCAGGTCTCTCGCTTGCAAAGCGAGTGCTCTAACCACTGAGCTACAGGACTCCACAATTGGCTGCTGCATTTCGCCCACAAATTCACAGTCAATTCACTTTACAATATATTCTGTGAAACGCTTTGAGATGTCTAGAATATGTGAAAAGCACTATATCAAATGCAATAATTATTATTATATTACTATGTAGTGGCTGTGCAGTATTGCAGAAGTGCCAAGTACCAGTTAAAATGTCACTAAATGAACCAAAAAGTGATGGGAAAACTTTATGAATTATGACTCATTGTTAGAGTTAGGTATTAATCATGGCTAGATTGAGAAATGTGGTCTACATGAAAAATATTATAAGCGGTAAAAGGCAACATTCACAATAATTATGCAGAACGTGGAATAAACGTGCTCTCTCCTCTCTCAAGAGCTGACAGCAGCCGTCATTAATTCCAATGTTCGAGAATAGTTTCTCACTGTGAACCAATTGCTTATCTCTCTCCTCACAAATGCCACCTACAGGACGGACACACGCTTCACGTATCATCTTTTTATTGTCATGGAAACAACTTGAGCAACTTCTGTTCACAATTTCATGCCTGACCCAAAAGTGCTGAAATAAAGTGAATTCATGGGTGGAAAAAATGGAACAGATTGCCTCAAAAGATGATAGATTTCAGCGCGCTGAGGCATTCAAAGCAGATAAATGGATGTATGCATCACAGGTAAGGAAATGCATGGATATGGAGAAAAAGCAGAGTCGTGAAATTGTTCTGCCTTTGTACATACGTGTCTTAAAGCAGCAGCGGCAGTGAATAGGAAATATTCTAAACTCTGTAAAAAAAAATTCACATAAAGCAGAATGGTTGTGGGGCACTGTTGTGTGCAATTGGTTGCTGTGTTTCGCCCGCAAAATATATGGTCAATTCACTTTACAGTATATTCTGTGAAGCACTTGAGACGTCTTGAAGACACGATTAAGGCGTTATATCAAATGCAAATATTATTATTAGAATCCAAGAGCATCCATGGCAGCTCAATGCTGTCAATATCATTCTTTATTTTTCCAGACTTGGGTCCAAATGCTTTAATAGCCTAATCATCTCTAATTGAGGGAGAAGTGGCTCACATAAGTCACTAGTTTTTTCTACAGAACAATGTGTAGAATCTTAGAACAATCAACTCTAAGATGAGCCAAAAACACAGTTAAGTTGTTGCTTTTATGTAAAGCACCAATTCTACATTTTAATGGGATTAAATAAGAGAAAACTGTGAATGATTTAGATGATGCCACTGTTAGACGTGTTTGGAAACAGCTTAAGAGTTATTAATTGGTATAAAACAGCCCAAACATAAGTTTATGCAGTTCATTTTATTGAACAGTATAAATCATAACAGATATGTAAAAGCCAGAATTAAAGCAAATATTACAAATAATTGATCCATTTTCTTTACAAAATGTTGAATCTTGGCGACACAAATATTTTGATACACAAATTGCCAATGAGATACTTTTCATTCTGGATATGAAGCAAATTGCAGCTTTGTAACTCGGACAAAATCCAAACGCAAGCCTTTTTTAAAACTGTGGACAACTATTGCAGGTAAACATCAATGAAGAATTTCCGTTGACGTAAAATGGGACAAGATATCTCATCGTAAAAAAATTATCCTTGGCTCTCCAGTGCAAAGTTCCCAGGGTTTGGGTACAAAATACAATCAGGTTTAAATGCCATTCGTAATGCGGAATAATTTCACACACACAAAACATTGAAATTTGACATTATTATTAGTGCATTGTGAATTTTGACATTGCAAATATTAAGGTCCATATTAACCAATTACACGGCACGGTACCCTTTTTAAAATTGCGATCGATACCAGGGTGATCAATAGACAGCAAAAATATAGAAAAGATTTCAAACAAATAGACATGTTCATTTAGCTCTGTGCACAACAGCAGCAACATTTGTATAGCGCCTTTCACGTCGGGAGGATGTCCCAAGGCGCTGGATGATCAGTGATTCGGACCCAAGCTGGGGATCGGGGAGGGTGGAGAGCAGGTGGGGTGGGGGGGGAAGACCATGATCGAAGGCATGGTCGAAGAGGAGGGTCTTGAAATGGGTCTTGAAGCAGGCAAGGGAGGGGGTGAGGTGGAGGGACTGTGGGATGGAGTTCCAGAGGGTGGGGGCAGAGTGGCTGAAAGCCCGCCGGTCAGTGGTGGGGTGGGCGAGGCGGGGGACGTGAAGCAGGCCGAAGCCCGCTGAGCAGAGGGAGCAGATAGGTTGGTAGGTGCTTAGGAGGTCACAGAGCTGGCAGGGGGAGCAAGGCCGTGGAGGGCTTTGAAGGCGAGGACCAGGATCTTGAATTGTATCCTCTGTGTGATGGGAAGCCAGTGGAGTCGGGCGAGGATGGGGATGATAGGCACAGAGCCTGGTGCGGGAGAGGACATGGGTTGTAGAGCTTTGGGTAATCTGCAGCCGATGGAGTTGGGGAGGCCGACAAGCAGTGAGTTTGCATAGTCAAGCCTGGACGTTATGAATGTGTGTATGAAGGATGTGAGTCAATGTGTGCACTGTTTTTTTTGAGTGAAATGCATAATAGCTTTGATGCAACTTTCAGAACGCTATTTGTTAAAGGTCAGATGATCAACACAATCTATTTGAAGCACAACTTTCTCACGCGATTAAAAAAAAACTTAGAATTCCAGCAAATACATTTTGTTAAAAAAAATGAAGTATAAATAAAGTTCTCAGAGATGTTTCGACACTGGCTTCATAAAGTTACCAATATTAACACAATGCATTAATAATAATATCCTACAAGTTATGAAACCAAATTAAATTAAAACTATAGAATTTATTCGGTTTGATTTAATGTGATCAGAATACACCAATAGAAAAAAAAAACTATAAAACACCGAGTATAGCTATCTAGTATCTTTCACAGTAGAAAGACATCTGAAAACATTCCACACAGCTGGCGAATTGGGAGGGGAGCCAAGGGTAAATGTGGGCAAACCACATAAATTTTTATTTTTCATAAAATAATAATCCTGGCATTTGATATAGCACCTTACCACGTCTTCGAGACAGCTCAAAGTGTTTCACAGAATACACTGTAAAATGAACTGACTGTATATTTTGTGGACGAAACACAGCAGCCATTGCGCACAGCAGCGTCCCACAAACAGTCGGGTGATGAGTAACCAACTTATTATTTTTTTTGAAGGAATTATTACCCCCGGAAAAGTGATCCGTCGATCGACTAACAACCGGGTTGCTACTTACTGCTAATTAAATAGGTGTGCGTGGAGTAAGGAAACTCACCTTCCTGGGAATCGAACCCAGGTCTCTTGCTTGGGAAAGCGGGTAGAGAGGCTGAAGGCCCATCCAGTGATGGTGGGATGGAATGGATGAGCGGGGAACGTGAAACAGGCTGGCATTTGTGGAGCAGAGAGAGTGGCCCTGGGTCACAGAGGTAGAAACCAGAAAAACACACACATCACGATTTCTAATGACGCTGAATAAATGTAGGATCTGCATTGGGACTAATGTGCAAATGTTGATAAAGACCCCAGCACTGAGCTCAGTTCCTAAAAATAGGTATTGATAAACAATCGTACGAAAAGGATAACGTATATTCTAAAGGTAAACACTTCATTATTAAGACCCCCTTCATATCAATTTCGTAAACATTACAAAAACGATTCCAACAAGTGCAAAATGTTCTAGATTTATATTATTCACAGATCAATCGCGCTCTTTTGAGATGATTTATTATTATTATGATTGAACTCTCCACTCCACCAGCTGATAAAGGTTGGACATTACATGTTGAACTGTCAATTAAGACATACAAGGCAGGATATACTGACAAGGGTTTCCAACTCTAAATGGGGGAGAAATTGTCCCTGAATGTGGATTGACTTGATTTGTATGACATTTCAGTGTCCAGAATTAGACAAATTCCCAAATTCACGCTTTACTTTGAGGATGTTTTTCTGCCAGTTCTTCTCAAGACTAAATTCAAGAACTTCTCCCCAACATTACACCAAGACTTGAGCTGATGAAAGTCAAACTGTCTTTCCTTAAAACAAAGTTATCATTGCAGTTTTTATATTGGTCCTGGACGTCATCAGTACTTGCTGATGACAATGTGATTCTGTACATCTGCACTAAATACCATCTTTCCTCTCGATTTGACACCTCGTTACCTTCTGATTATAGCAACACTTTGGTCCAAAACTGTTAGGCATTGAATTTGTAGCAGCAAATGGCATTGAATTGAATTCAGTCACAAACTCAATATTAAGGCCGATAAATGTTTAACATTTCCCAACACTTCTCGCGCAACTCCTGGGTTTCCCCATGAGTCAACTTCACCGAGTGACAGGAAAGTCCTTGTGTGGTGGTGAGTTTTTCAAGACAGCCATAAAAACAATTATTATTTGCATTTACACAGCATCCTTCATGCAGGGTATCTGGTTGGAGCGCTTAACAGTGGCAGAGCCTGACGTCGAGTCTCGGGGAGGAGGAGGAGACTGTAGGCATAGGTGAAGAGGAAGATCTTCAGGCACGACCTGAAGATGGGGGAGGAAGAGACAAGGTGGACGTATCGAGGAAGAGTGTTCCAGAGTTTTGGGGCGTAGTGGCTGAAAGAGCGGCCGCCAACGGTGGAACGGAGGGCTCGAGGGACATGCAGAAGGCCGGAGCCAGTCGAGCGGAGGCAGCGTGTTGTGGGTTGGGGGATAAGCAGGTTGGAGAGGTAGAGAGGTGCCAGGGTGTCTTCAGGTGTGATTTGAAGATGGACAAGGAGAGGGGAAGTCGGAGTGATTGGGGGAGGGAGTTTGAGTGTCTCGGGGCATAGTGGTTGAAGGCACGGCTGCCAATGGCTATGAGGGACATGCAGGAGGCCGGAAACTCCTCTATTCAAAGTCTCTGCTCTATAAAAGCCAAGGGATCAGCCCTATCTCGAAGCACAATTGTTGACAGTGATGGTTCCAGACCGCACCTCAGATGTGCTTACTTCCTGTAAAGAACGTTTACTCTGATCAACCTTTTACCATTGAAATTAAATGTGTAAACCAGCCATAAAGTGGGAATGTAACAATTGAATTAAAATTTTAGCCATTTTCATATAAAAACATTACACCTCTCACCCCCGTTTGCAGGTTCCTTTAACCTGTTCTTTCAAAAATGTTAAAAACTCTTCAAAAATAAATATTTGATAAATTTGTTACAAAAATACACCTGCGGGAATTTAACATTGTTTTATATGAATGCAATTATACAGGAATGTTTAATTCTAATTAATAGGAGCTGCATAGGATATTTTTACATCTGTGATAAAACAGGTTCTCCAAGTGCATAGGAAACCCACACTCAAAAAGATTAAGGCCAGAAAGATTTTGGACATGAAATGACATAGTTCATGTTTCTTGCCCAAAAAATGTCCCAGAGACAGAAGTTGCCCTTTTGATATTCTCACTGTGGCGTGACAGTGAATATTAACATTGAGTTACTGGCTTGACACCTAACCATTGCTCTGCCCCTTGTTTAAAACGTATGTCACAGCGTCATGAACACTGCAAAATGCTAAAGTGTTGCTATCACTTCCTTCAAAGTAGTTTCCTCTCTGAAGACTATTGATAACTGAAGCATTGCAGTTTGCAAGAAGGATCTGGATGCCGACAAGCTTGTAATCGCGAAAGGTTTCCTTCACTGTGGCTATACCTGCAGAGTCTAAGAACTGAATAGCCGAACAATCTATGATAAGCGTCTGGAAATCAAACTCCGGTTTAAACAGTTGCATCGTCACCTCGTACGACTTGCAAGTCTCGGCATCTTTCTGTTTTTTTTCCCGCAAGTGAATCTTCCTCTCTGCTTTCTTCTGAGCCATTGTTACCTGAGGGGGGTTCACTCCTGTCTGCTTATACAGTGCTGACTTGAAGCCCTCCTTGTTAGCGTAGTACAAGGCGGCCTCAAACCGGAATATTTTAATTCCGGGTACCATTTTGAGATGCTTGTACACCCCCAGATCTTGATAGATTTCAGTCCCATCTAAACGGCCAAGCAGAGAAGCTGTCGGCAGCTGCGTCCGTATAATGACACAGAAGACGGAGAGAACGACTCCAATCAGGAGGCCGAGTTCAGTGCTAATCAGAGCGGAGCAGAGCATGGTAATAAACCATATGCAGGTATCCACCTTGCTCAAATGCCACATCTTGGGCAAGTCAATAAACTTCCTCAAAGCACCTCTGAGATTTACAATAGTCACAACACCCAAGACACATTTCTGGAGCGAGTAAAAGAGAGGAGCGAGCACAAGGAGGACGAGGAGCAAGACTAAACTGGTAACTATGCTAGACAGTTGGGTCTTACAACCCGTGGATTCTTTCACAAGAGTCTTGGCCAAAGCCGCGCTGGTCGTAAAGCAATGAAAAAACGAGGGGATGATGTTACAGAAACCGATCGCGAACATTTCTTGATTGGCTCTCACATTGTAGCTATGCTTCTTGGCAAACATTTCCGAGAGGGAGACGGTGATGGCAAAACCGATGATGGCGATGGGAAAAGCACCAGGAGCAACCCGGCCAAGGATGCTCCAGTCTGGGAAGGACGGTGGCTGGAATCCCGTGGGAATGTCTCCAGAGACACTGGAATCGTATTTGACATTCAGATTTCCGTAGTGTGAGATCAAAGTGGCAACGATAACAACTAGAAGCTCCCCAGGAATCGGTCCTTTCAGCTTGGGTTTGCACCTTGCGTTGACTTCTTTGATAGGTACGAGCACTAAAAGACACAGAATGCTGGTTATCAGGTCACATAGGTTGGTTTTATGGATATTTCTAAAGATTTCTACCCAGGTTAGTATGAGTGATCCAGGACCCCGGGGCTGGTTGATCTTGATCCCTAGAAGGTACTTAACTTGCGACGTGAGGATGGTGAATGATGCTCCAGTGACAAAGCCACTGAGCAAGGAATCAGACAGGTAGACGGACACAAAGCCGATCTGGAAGAGGCCAAAGGCCACCTGAAAGTGGATCAAATAAAACTAGTGATTACTGTGTGACTGACAATGCAAACGGCTTAAGCCTTCAATAACTTCAACCTGCTTCAGGTGGAATTCTCTCCATTTGCTATGACTGTAGTTATTTCTCTCCACACTACGCTGACTTGCCACACAACCCTGTAACTAATATATTTATATTTTGATGAGATATTCTCGTCTCGACCTTGCTGAACTGTAGTGATCTCACACTGTGAAGGAAAAAGTAGCTTTTGGTGTAGATAAGGTTGGGCAAATTGTAACAAAGTCCACAAGTTAATGATTAATCGCAGGAAAACCAAAAGGATTTGACCTGTGATAAGTGGCCACTTTGGTCTATTTAAAGAGTCCACAAATGCTAGAGTGCGTCTCAGTCATAAACCAGAAGAAATTCATTCTAACCTCTTCTATTAATAATTATTATATCAATAAATTTAGCCCAGTCAATCCACTTTAAATATGTATATTATGTGAAGCGCTTTGAGAAGGCTGAATGATGTGACAACGCACTATATCAAATACAAAGATTATTTCTATAACCTCCCCTACACTGTGGCCGGCAATTTGCAATGCATCCCCCCTAGTGCAACGGTCTATGTTTCTGTGTTGCTAACGACTGCTCTACGCTCAATTAGCTGAGTTTGTATTGTGTATCGCGCATGAAACACAGATGGTGGGTTTACCTGATAGATTCCAGCCATGAATGTTACTGTTGAGGCAATAGCGATGGAACGACAGCTGACATCGCAATCGCTTGCTGTTGAATTCTGAACAGCCTCAAACTGCAGCTCTGCATCCACCACCTCTCCAATCATTAGGCAAAGCACGCCGAAGATACCCACCGAGATGTGCTTGGATGTTCCCATCAGGAAGTAGATAATGCAGGCGAAAAATGAGGTATACAGGCCATATTTTGGCTCCTGCCCCGCCAGCAGTGAATAGGCTATGGATTGAGGCACCAACAGGATGCCTACAATCAGCCCAGACATGATATCCCCAAAAATCCACTCTCTCCACCTGTACTTGGGAAACCACTGCAAGACAGGAAAGAAGCCAGTGACATACTGCTTGGCATTTTGGGGGGTACAAGCGCAGTACTTTTTCAGCTTTTTCACGGCAATTTTCTTAATGTCAATTGGTTTTTTTTCATACTTTTCTAAGACAATGGGGGAGTACTGCTGGTGCCTGGGGCCAGGGGAGACTTGTGTTTCGACTTCAGATGTGATTTCGCCGTTGTTAGCTTCTGTTGAAGTCATCTTGGCCGGTGAGTGTCTGAAACAAGAAACAGAAAGCTCTTCGATAACTACAACGACAATCCTCGCATTTGATACAGCGCCTTATCACGTCGTTCAGACGTCTCAAAGCGCTTCACAGGATACGCAGTAAAGCGGAGTGATTGCATTTTGTGGATAAAGCGCGGCAGCCAATTGCGCACAGCAGTGTCCAACAACCCGTCGTGTCAATAATCAGCGATATTTAGAAGAAAGCAGATTTGAGTTTAGACAAGCGTATAAACACGGACATCAGTAGTCTGAGAGAGCAAGGCCTTTCTCAGGGAGAAATGAGACAACACAAACCAAATAACAACACGATTAAACCTGACACTTCACTTTGCTATTTGTTACTGATGTTTATCAAATAACAGCACATGGATTTTTGCAAACACTTTATCAGAATTTAAATTACTTTCATCAAGAACTTAGATTTCTTTCAGACAGCGTCAAACTGTAGGCGTTGTTAGATTCGATCTGAACTTTGCAATGTGGGCAGTAAATCGCCCGTTGTACTACGTTGGCCTGAATCGATCGGTGCATGCTTGAAAGCAATCAAAGGTAATACGGTATAATTAACACCAGAATCAAAGATCACATTGAAGTAATCAGAGATGGACCTCGGGAGCAAAGATCATATCTGCACTTTCATTCTCTCCCCTTGCTCACAAAGATCACTACTCTTTACTCCAGGAACATTGTGAACAGGGAGTTTTCACAACTTACTATTTTCTGTCAGGTTAGGGGAAAGGTTTACAATTTCCACTTTGGCAAACTGCCTCTAATTCATTCCATTGCAATAGTAGGATGCTGAGAACAATGGCAAGTGCACAGATACGGCCCTTAATAGAGCATTGTGGTTTGAGATCATTTTATAGAATAACTTTGCATTCGATATCATCTGACACACACATTGATGGATTCAAACATCCGCTTGGCTCACACATTTAGGATTGTCTTTGGAGACACACACGCACCCACACACAACAAAGAGCAAACACACACACACACACAGCACACAAATACTTGAATCAAATATAATCTGTCATCCTCACTGAAATTATGGCCTTGTAACGTTCATTTTTTTTTTGGATCAGCCGGGTGTCTGACAAACCCATCGCCGTGCTTAAGAGTATCCTAACCAAGCTGAGAATTCCATGCGTCCCACCTACACATATAAATTCCAGAGATAGATGGTTGGAATGGAATGCGTTCTCTCTCCCTGGAGGGACACATCCTGCTTACCTCATTCCGGAAAGTATTAGGTGCAGGTTGGCCAAGAGCTGCAAAATGATATTGCGGAGGTAAGGAATTTGACCCTATTAAAACGTGTTTAGTGACCCGATTACAATACAATAGGTGGCTTTGCGCTCACTCCTAGTTTCCCATGTAAATAAGGGAAAATGGATTCTGTATTCCACACAATAGCTGTCGGGAACCTAATCTGCTTCTGCTTTTATTTCTTGCTGTAGTGGAGACAAGTTTGCGTTGTCTTCCCCTGGTCTCCATCGAAAGGGCTTTGGGGAAACTCATCAATCTAAACTCATCAGTCTAAATGCTATCGCCACCAGCCTGAGCTCTCTCATTGTCACTCATTCTATTTTACACTGCCCGTTGTCACTCTTTGTAAAGAACAGGTTATATATGAACATTTTTATTAACTTAAGAAACAAATCCAATTAACAATAAGGACGTTTGCAATATAAGATGGTTTTAATGGAGGTCTGTAGAGGGTTGGTCCTTCCACGAAAGGGCCGTGAAAGTGGCTGCAATTCTGCAAACCATCTTTCAGGCTCGCACAAGCAGGTCTTGACACAGATGCCAACACTGACAGTGATAACTAACTAACTAACTAACAACAACTTGCATTTATATAGTGTCCCTCACACAGGATAAGCATCGCAGAGCGACAGTGGTAGCTTGGGATGTCCTCCCGACGTGAAGGGCTACACAATTGTAATCTTGTTGTTGCTGCTGCTGTTGTTGTCGAAGGCAGAGTTTCACTTGAAACAGTGGCTTCTCTGACAGAAATAACCCAAAAGCCCTTTCCAATAAAACTTATCAATATAGTTCGGGTTTTAAAGCGATCGCCATTCGGAGGATAGAATGAGACTTTTATGAAACGCTATGTTCCAGACCATTGTTGTCCAACAGGTTATTATTATATTTAATTAACAAATATCTGCCACCCTCAGTGTGAAAGTCTGCAGACTTCTCTTCACTTTCGCAAGACACATCACACCTGGCCCTGCTCTCCATCCAGAAGGTGATTGGATGCTGTTTGCCCTTTGCCATGCAGTAGGAGCTGTTTATTAATAATAATAATAATAATCCTTGCATTTGATATAGCGCTTTTCACGTCGGGAGGACATCCCAAAGCGCTTCACAGAACACACTGTAAAGTGAATTGACTGTATATTTGTGGGCGAACGCGGCAGCCAATTGGCACAGCAGTGAGCGTCCCACAAACAGTCGTAGATTGAAAATGACCAATTTATTATTGTTTTTGGTTTTGGAGGGATTATTATTAGGTGTGTGGAGTAAGGAAACTTGCCCAAGGTTTCGCCCTCTGCCTGGAATTGAACTCAGGTCTCTCACTTGCAAAGCGAGTGCTCTAACCACTGAGCTACGGGACTCCATAATGGACGCGTGAGCTTTCTTCTGCTGGTCTGGAGTGGATATTCTGCTATTGGTTGAGCTAATCATGATCAACAGCTCCCCTCTCCACGCACTCTTAACTGGTGTTTCCATGGTGCTGAAATCTGGAATAGTTTTTAACCTGTGTTACCTACCGTTTTACCAGATAACCAATAACTGTAACTAAAGAAGTAAAGCACACACAACGATCGATACACTCACACACGCTGCTTCATGCCTTGCAAATTTGACAGCAAACTGCACATGTGAACACGAGTATTGAGATCACATGCCCAACAATAATGTCTATTTACTCCGTTTTCCTTAAAATTTACGAACCGAATATGCTATTTCACCAGATCTGGATTCCCAAATCACCACATGTGGCTGATGTACTGGACAACCCTGTTCTAAACAGGCGACGATAATTTAATCGCGAGGGTTCCCGTGCCATGCTCAGTGAGAGTTTGGGATTAAATTAAAATTGAGAACGTTATAAAAACTACAAATGTAAAGATAATCCAATCAGGGGGATTTGAAGGCTCTGACACGAGAAAACCGTTCATTGCTTATTAACTTAACTCGAAAGTGTGTATTGTTACAGATGTGCAATCCATTCGGAAGCTATACCCAAGTGACTGATTTTGTAAGATACAATGCTGCGTGACCCAAATTTTCTCACTTGCATAAATACCCGGAGTTGTACAACATTGAACAGTTTCGAAACAATGCATGTTGCAATTTTGTATTCAGACTGTAGATCGATTTATACAATGCATGGCTTAAACCTGATGAAACATCTACAAATTCACACTATTGTTACTCGGCGTAGTGTCTCGGAGCTCTCTGTGGTGGTGCGCGTGTCCAGCACAGGCTGCCAATGCTGAACTCTAGAGCTAAATTTCAAGTCTGGGCTACTCTACGCTGTTTTAATGACTGTAAAACACTGTCTATATTGAGCGTCCCATAGCGCTGTGTTTAGAGCACTCGCCTCGCAAGCAAGAGGTCCTGGGTTCGATCCTTGCACGGGGGCAAAACTGAGAAAATGGTTTGGGTGTCAGCCTGGCCCCAGTAGGAGCATTCTCACCCAAGTCAGAAAGTTATGGGCTCAAGTCCCACATCCCGACTTAGAATCACACAGTCTAAGCTGACACTCCATTGCAGTGCTGTCGGAGGTGCCATCCTTCCTTCAGATGAGACATTAAACTGCCTGTTTAGGTGGATGTTAAAGATCCCATGGCACTATTTGAAAAAGACACAGGTTCTCTCTCCCCCCCGGTGGTGTCCCAGTCAACCGTGCCACAAAATAAAATTGGTCGCTCATGCCATGGCTGTTCGTGGGGCACTGCTGTGCGCAAATCGGCTGCCGCGTTCTGCCCGCAAAATACACAGTCACTACACTTTACAGTACATCCTGTGAAGCACTTTGAGACGTCTCGCTGATGTGCTACATGAAATGCAAGGATTATTATTATTATTTTCAATGGAACATCCTACATATCTGAGCAATGTCAAAGGTTCTCTATAAAGCCCTTCTCACTATACCCTTACGATGTAACAGGTGCCTTTGTGCGAACCGAGATTAACCCTTTGCTGCGCTATCACATGCAGTTTGTGCTCAGTCAGGAGATCACCAGATGGCAGCCTTATATTGACTGAAGGACCTGAAATGAAAAGACTAGTATAGTGATACAACCCCCTGAAGGTAATCAGTGTTTTCAAAGGTGAGAAAGACCAGCATTTACTAAACTGAGCCGAATTGCATCTGATGTGACGAGGAAATGCTAAAATTTTCAGTTCCATCCGGATCAAAACCTTGGGAATATTTTTCTGGCCAAAGCGCCAGAAATGTCCACAGAATTAGCTCGCCGTTAGTTAAGTAAATGAGTGGCAATGTTTGCGCTGGGCTGGCAGCACAGAGACAGCTTTGTAATGAAGCACTTCCTCTACGTCCCTCCACAGAGTGGTGTGTGTGCTCACTGCCAACTCACAATAGATCTCACACACACACACACACAGCCTCAATGGCTCTCTCTCACACACATACATATACACACACATACACACACAGCCTCAATGGCTCTCACACACATACACACACAGCCTCAATGGCTCTCTCTCACACACATACATATACACACACACATACACACACAGCCTCAATGGCTCTCACACACATACATATACACACACACATACACACACAGCCTCAATGGCTCTCTCTCACACACATACATATACACACATACATACACACACAGCCTCAATGGCTCTCACACACATACATATACACACACACATACACACACAGCCTCAATGGCTCTCTCTCACACACATACATATACACACACACATACACACAGCCTCAACGGCTCTCACACACATACATATACACACACACATACACACACAGCCTCAATGGCTCTCTCTCACACACGTACATACACACACACACATACACACACAGCCTCAATGGCTCTCTAACACACACAGACACACACAGACTGCACACCGGGCGGGGGGTGTAACAGCTGATCCCAGTAACAATGTATCAGTTTCTAACAACAATGTAACGTGAACAAATCATTGTATCCGCCACAGACACCCCCTCCCCACACCCCCACCCCAGACACCCCCTCCCCACACCCCCACACCCCCCAGACACCCCCTCCCCACACCCCCCCCAGACCCCCCTCCCCACACACCCCCCCAGACCCCCCCCCCAGACACCCCTCCCCACACCCCCCCCCAGACACCCCTCCCCACACCCCCCCAGACACCCCCCCCCACACCCCCCCCAGACACCCCCTCCCCACACCCCCAGACACCCCCCCCACACCCCCCCAGACACCTCCCACACCCCCCCCAGACACACCCCCCCCAGACACCCCCCCCACACCCCCCCCCCCAGACACCCCCCAGACACCCCCCCCAGACACCCCCCCACACCCCCCACAGCCACCCCCTCCCACAAACCCCCCACAGACACCCCCCCCACAGACACCCCCCCCCCCCCACAGACACCCTCCCCCACCCCCCCACAGACACCCACAGACACCCCCCCCCACCCAGACACCCCCTCCCCCACCCCCACAGACACCCCCTCCCCACACCCCCCCACAGACACCCCTCCCACACCCCCCCACAGACACCCCCTCCCCACACCCCCACAGACACCCCACCCCCACACCCCCACAGACACCCCTCCCACACCCCCCCACACCCCCCCACAGACACCCCCACACCCCACCCCCCCACACCCCCCCAGACACCCCCCCCACACCCCCAGACACCCCCTCCCACACCCCAGACCCCCCCCACCCCCACAACACCCCCACACCCCCCCACGACACCCCCCACAGACCCTCCCCACACCCCCCAGACACCCCCTCCCACACACCCCCAGAGGTGCTGGGGGGTTGGGGGTGGGGCGGAGGGGTGCTGGGGGGGGTGTGGTGGGTGGGGAGGGTGCTGGGGGGGTGTGGGTGGGGGAGGGTGTCTGTGGGGGGTGTGGGGTGGGGAGGGTGTCTGGGGGGGGGTGGGGGGGAGGGTGTGGGGGGGTGGGGGAGGGTGCTGTGGGGGGGTGGGGGGGGGTGCTGGGGGGGGGGGGGGTGGGGGGAGGTGCTGGGGGTGGTGTGGGGGGGGAGGTGTCTGTGGGGGGGTGTGGGGGGTGTCTGTGGGGGGGAGGGTGGGGGGGGAGGGTGCTGGGGGGGGGGTGAGGGGTGTCTGGGGGGTGTGGGTGGGGGAGGGTGCTGGGGGGTGTGGGTGGGGGGAGGGTGTCTGGGGGGGGTGTGGGGGGTGGGTGCTGGGGGGTGTGGGTGGGGGTGAGGGTGCTGGGGGGGTGTGGGTGGGGGTGGGTGCTGGGGGGGTGTGGGTGGGGGTGGGGTGCTGGGGGGGTGTGGGTGGGTGGGGAGGGTGCTGGGGGGGTGTGGGGGGGGGGAGGGGTGTCTGGGGGGGTGTGGGTGGGGGTGAGGTGCTGGGGGGGTGTGTGGGGGGAGGGTGCGGGGTGTGTGGGGGGGTGTCTGGGGGGGGGTGGGGGTGTCTGTGGGGGGTGTGGCGGGGGGGTGTGG
>NW_024704754.1:4182045-4261841 GCF_018977255.1 Callorhinchus milii
TGTCTGGGGAGGGTGTCTGTGGGGTGGGGGAGGGGGTGCTGTGGGGGTGTGGGGTGGTAGCTGTGGGGGGGGTGTCTGTGGGGGGGGTGGTGTGGGGGGGGGGTGGTGGGAGGGGTGTCTGTGGGGCCTCACCCCCCACCCACACCCCCCCAGCACCCTCCCCCCACACACCCCCCCCAGCACCCTCACCCCCACCCCTCACCCCCACCCCACACCCCCCCAGCACCCTCACCCCCACCCACACCCCCCCAGCACCCTCCCCACACCCCCACCCACACACCCCCCAGCACCCTCACCCCCACCCACACCCCCCAGCACCCTCCCCCCACCCACACACCCCCAGCACCCTCCCCCCCACCCAGCACCCTCCCCCCCACCCACACCCCCCCCAGCACCTCACCCCCACCCTCACCCCCACCCACCACCCCCCCAGCACCCTCACCCCCACCCACACCCCCCCAGCACCCTCACCCCCACCTACAACACCCCCAGCACCCTCACCCCCACCCACAACCCCCGCCAGCAGCCTCACCCCACCCACACGCCCCCCCCCCACACCCACCCCCACCCCACACACCCCCCAGCACCCTCCCCACCCCCACCCCCCCAGCACCCGCACCCCCAACCACACCCCCCCAACCACCCTCTCCCCCCCCCCCCAGCACCATCACCCCCACCCACACCCCCCCCCAGCCACCCTCACAGCAGTGTAACAGTGCAGAATCATTATAATTGATCATATCTCTAATTAAAAGCCTTTTATTCTATCTATAATTTTAACCCCGTGCATCGCGAGGAAGCCTTGACACGTTCCCGGTTACGCGAGCGATGCTTTTTTTTTTAACTCGCAGGAGCCACGGCGACATCCGGCGCAAGGCTGTTAACGTGTCTTACAAACGGCCGACACTCTCTGCACCGCAGTTAGAGGAAGTCGCCGGACGTTATTCGACCACGACTCGCGCTCGTGCAGCGCCCTCCGCGCGGGGCAGCGTCTCAGAGCGCTTAACGGTGTAGCGGAGCCTGGCTCCGAGCCGGGGAGTGGGGTTGGGGCGGGGGAGGTGACCGTAAGTACGGCTGAAAAGGAAAGGGGGTGGGGGTGGGGAGAGAGAGAAGGGGGGGGCAAGGTGGTTGGATTGACCATGAGCGTTCAGGAGAGCGTTCCAGAGTTTCGGGGCGGAGGGGCTGATTGCACGACCTCGAATGATGGGGCGGAGGTCGCGAGGGACGAGCAGGAGGCGGGTGCCAGTCGAGCGGAGGTGCCGGGTGGTGGATTGGGGAGTGAGGAGGTCGGGGAGGTTAGGAGGTGCCGGGGAGTGAAGGGGTTTGGAAAACGAATCTCTTTTAGCCACGTTTCGTTTGATAAAACATTACCTAATTTTGATGGAACTGAGAATGATGAAAAACACTATTTGACATTTAGTTAAAGGTTTACTCTGTTCTAAGATTTTGGATTCTGCCTCGAGTTCTGAGGATGTGTTTCGTGACGATTTCCTGACATTATTCATGGTAAAAAAAAGCACAGTCATTTATCTAACGTATGGTTATCATTTGCTCGGAAGCAAATGAATAGATTATCTGTTAACTATATGTTCCTGAGACCAGGGCTCTTTGAATTACATTCCTTTACTCCACACTCTGGGTCCCAGGGAATCATCCCACTCAACTCCTGTTAATCCTGCAGCGGGAAAGCTTGCCGGACAGTGATATCAATGGCAAACTATGCGGTGTTCGCTGGTTAGACTCTAGCACTTACCCAAACCTGAATGCATACTCTGCGTTCCCCAAGCCTTGGCCCTCGCCCATTCGCATCTAATATTTTCCGGAATTAGGTAATCAGGAATGCGTCCCTCCAGGGAGAGAGAGCGCTTTCCATTCCAACCATCTATCTCTGGGATTTCCATGTGAAGGTGGGGCGCATGGGAATCTGAGCGTGGTTTGGATACTGTTAAGGATGGCGATGGGTTTCCACGTGTGTCAGATGCCCAGCTGGGCAAAAAGAAAAACACTTTTCACATCAGGATGTTTTGGGCAAACATCCACTCTCTGATCACAGCTCTCACCTCATTTGCCAATTTGCGATTGCTGCTTTCCTTACATTGTGACTTGTTTTTAATGTCGGCTCTTTCAGGGATCTGTTCAGGTTCCGAGGAGAACGCTGTTACCAAACCAGGCCCAGGTCGTGCTTTGGTAATCTCAAAGCGCTTCACAGAATATACTGTAAAGTGAATTAACTGTATATTGTGTGGGCGAAACTCAACAGCCAATTGCACACAGTAGAGTCGCACAAACAGTCGTGGGTTGAGTGACCAAATTATTAATATTTATTTGGATATTTTTTGAAGGGATTATTACCCCTGACAAAGCAATCCTCCAATTGACTAACAACTGGGTTCCTACTTACTGCCAGGTAAACAGAGGCGTGTGGAGCAAGGAAACTTGCCCAACATTTTGCCCTTTTAACAATGTCATCTAGGAGGAAGTCAAGCTGGTGGTTTGTAAACTATTCTTTTCTTATTTATGCTTGATTATGGCACAACACGGTTTAGAAAATATTGTGAAACATTTATGTTATTGCCAGTGTTGTAGTGCGCACGAACATCAATGTCCGACATCAATACTTTGAAATATTAGCTTATTACAATTGGTATTATTGTGAAATACCTGAGCCAGGAAATGCCCACAGTACTCAAGATAATTTGATGACTGGATACCCAACCATACAGACAAAAAGGCTTATTGATGTGCAGAGCAGACCAGTCGCTGTGGTTTGGGAATCTTCCAATTCAGTTCCAGATAACCCTGTAAACTAACGCCTTTATAGGCAGGTTGTCTGAGCTGGAACATGAGTAGGAAGCCTGCCATTGCCCTCCTAACCGTACCCTCCCTGCCCTCCACTCTTCCTGATCCCAACCCCCAGTTCGGGTGCCAATCCTTGACTGCCCAGCGCTTTGGGACCTTCTCCTGACGTGAATGGCGCTGCGTAAAAGTAGTTTTTTGTTGTTGCTGCCAGTGATCGCAGTGGTTGTCTGTGTGCTTTTAGCTGGTTACAACCCAGCAGGTACCTCACCACACGCTCAGGGGTCCTAAATCCTTGGCTCTCGCTAACCTGCACATAACCTCTCTGGGATTAAGCGAGCAGGTGCTTCCCTCTGAGGAAAGAGTGCACCCTCTGCTCTCCGTACCAGACAAGCAAAACTTTTCATACGTGAAACTCGATAGTTTTGATTTGGAGGCTTTGCTTAACCATGTTGATTAATTTCTGAGTGACCGACACCTGGCTCTCAATTTTTTTTGTGTGAAATCAAGGAGGAAGAAAGAAAATATTTATTTTCCTTTTGTTTGAATAAAAATCAGGAATTCGATATTCTGTCCTTACTGGCTTCAGAGCCAATGCAGCTCAGTAACCGATGATAGCGTCGATTTTCACACGATTGAATTTCCTCAGTGACTCTGTCTACAGGAGAACTTGAGCAGCAAAAACGTGAAACACTGTACAATAAGTGTGAGGTTCTGTGAACAATGGCTGACACTTGCTCCGCGATGCTGCCCTGTGTGAAAGGGACTACAGTATATAAATTATTATTATGATTCTTACAGGTTATGTTTCTGGAAGCGAAACACGAAAATATTACGTATGCGTCGCGCGAAAGTTTCTCAAATCCGGTATCTAGCCCTCAGCTGCCAAAACATGGATTGAATGACCAAATTATTCTTATTTTTAGAGCGAGAGACCCGGGTTTGATTCCTAGGCAGGGAGAAATGTTGGGCAAGTTTCCTTACTCTCACTTTTTAAATTCTACTTTGGTAAGAATTGTTCCTTTAAAGAAAGTACAAAATAGGTTTTAATAATAATAATAATCCTTGCATGTGATACGGCGCCTTATCACGTCTTCGAGACGTCTCAAAGCGCTTCACAGAATGTACTGTAAAGTGAATTGACTGTACCTTTTGCGGGTGAAACGCCAATTGTGCACAGCAGCGTCCCACAAACAGCCGTGGATTGAATGACCAATTTTTTTTTTTTTTTTGAAGGGATTATTAACCCAACGTTTCGCCCTGCCTGGGATAAATAATCCTGCATATCCAAAATAATTGAGAGTGGTTGACTCCCCCTATTGTATTCATTTCTGACAATAATCTTCTCCACATAAATATAGCTTCATCCAATCAGAAGTATTTAAACCAATAAACGGTGACAGAGGATTTGTAAGACAGATACCTTCGGTTCTTTGTTTTGCAGAACAAGGTACATTATTCTGATATTAAATTGCAGATCCTCATTATCTAATCCAAGTAATGTACCTTCTCAATGAAGACAGGAGGTTGAAACACTTTTAAACAATATCCTGGTAAAAGACTCTGCTATTCTAACACCTTGTTATTTGTGAATTGAATGGGTTTTAATCCGCCAGGGTTAGCAAATTGATTATGTTTGACAAACCTGTAGCGTGACAAGCACAAAGACTGGCACATAATTTTGACGGCACAAGAATTCTCGATATATATTTGGGGAAGTTGGGAGTTAATCTTGAATTTTAGCTCCGTGTCAGTCATAATCAACATCATGTGATCACATGCAAAAAACTGTAATCCTACTTTCACCTTCACTACCACTGCGCAAATGTGAAGATAAACCTGCCAGTAAATCTGACAGGGGCTTGTCTGGTCTCTGCTGTTCGTAAGACAGCAAGGTTTCTCCTGAGCATGAGTGAATCCAATGTAAACAATCTCATATTATTACTAGTCCACTTTTGATAATTGCCTTTTTTATTTCGGTGTGAAGAACATTAGACAATACCTCACCATGAGTCTGAGCCCGGAGGAAGTGGAGAAGTTTCTGGACAGCAATTTTGCCTTTGCTAAGGAGTACTATGACCTGACGATACATCCCAAAAATGTTTCCAATCACATGGAGGCGCAGGTATTGCCTGTGGACATCAGCAATTACAGGGAACTGGACTGCGTGGAGGAGAGCGAGCTCATTTTTGAGCTGATTCGGGAATTGCAGGACGTCAACCCGGAGAGGACGGTCTTCAACTGCCTGCGGAAAATTGCGTTCCTCATCCAAGCCGATCGCATCAGCTTGTTCATGTACCGAGCCAGGAACGGCACTCCCGAGCTTGCTACCAGGTTCTTCAACATTAACAAGGATGCTGTCTTCGAGGAATGCTTGGTGGTACCGGAATGTGAAATCGTCTTCCCTCTGGACACCGGGATCATTGGCCAAGTGGCTCAAACCAAGAAAACAATCAATGTCGCTGATGCCTCCAAGGTACCCAAAGTCTTTTACTATTCCTCAAGTCTACTGCGATTCTGGTAATAATCCTTGCATTTGACATAGCTCCTTATCACGTCTTCAAGACGCCTCTGAAGACAGAATATACTGAAAAGTGAATTGACTGTACATTTTGCAGGAGAAACGCAGCAGCCAATTGCGCACAGCAGCGTCCCACAAACAGTCGTGGATTGAGTGACCAAATTATTATTATTATTTTTTTTTAAAAAAGGAATTATTACCCCCAGAAATGTGATACGCCAATCGACTAACAACCGGGTTCCCACTTATTGCTAGATAAACAGAGGCGTGTGGAGGAAGGAAACTTGCCCAAGGTTTCGCCCTGCCGGGAATCGAACCCAGGTCTCTCGCTTGCAAGGCAGTGCTCTAACCACTAAGCTACAGGACTCCAAACAAGCACGCCTAACAGAGAGATGGGCAGAAAGTTCTGCAGGTTTCTGTTTCCTGGTGTAAGCAACATTCACTTCCTGACCTAACTGAATATACAGTATATCAAAGTGAAAACCCCAGCGCTAGGATGATTTTGATACTTAGATCACAAAGTAAGCACTTTAATATCTCAGTCTCGCTTTCGCTAAGTCCATTCCAGCTTTTGTTCTCTTTTTCAGTATAGCCACAATCACATTTGGAACAATTGCTGCACAGGTTGACCACAGAGTAGCAGTACTGGCCTATGGTTTCGCCCTTAAGGTTTTGCCCTCAAAATACACAGTCACTTTAAAGTGTTACAGCATCCACAACACTTTACAGTGTGGTGGATGTTGGATCCATTCAAATTTTCGAGATTGAGGTGGATAGATATTTGTTAGGTAAGGGTATCAAGGGATACTGGCAAAGGAGGGTAACCAGAGTTGAGGTACAGATTAGCCGTGATCCTATAGAATGGCGGTACAGGCTCGAGGGGCTGAATGGCCTATTCCTGTTTCTATGTTTCCATGTTAGTCTACTTTTGAGAATTGTCTTCTTTATTTAATAATAAATAATCCTTGCATTTGATATAGCGCCTTATCACGTCTTCGAGATGTCTCAAAGCACTGTATACTGTAAATTGAATTGACTGAATATTTTGTGGGTGAAAGAACACCAAAGGAGTTTGGTGTGAAGAACATCAGACAACAGATCTCCATCCCACCATGAATCTGACCAAGGAGATTGTAGAATTTCTGGACAGCAATCTCACCTTTACTAAGGAGTACAATGCAGTGTATATACTTTACAGTGTATTCTGTGAAGAGCTTTGAGACATCTCAACGACGTGAGATCAAATGCAAGGATTATTATCACAGTACAGTGGTGCTAGGTGGGAATAAAAGCATTAGACACTAATATGAATTATTCAAACTAATCCCAGCTATTTATAACCAGGAGCATTACTTTGAAGGTCATAACCTACCTACAGGATGATTTAATGAAGCTTCTTTGTCAGCTAGTTTTGTTGTTTAATACGATTTATTTTACAGATGTAATGTTGAACTGCACACGAATGCAGTCTGTAAGCATTGAACAGAATTGTCTCTACAGTTGTTTCACTCAAGAATAAATTTTGAACAGTAAAGGATTGATAGCCATTATAACAAAATTATTTATCCCTTTCTCGGACCTATAATACCTTTTGCTCATTGATTATAAGTGCAGTCCTTGACATTTCTGAGATTGGGGGGAAATTGAGATAGTGTAACACTATTCAGATAGTGTAACATAGAAACATAGAAACCGGAGCAGGCCATTCAGCCTCTCGAGCTTGTTCCGCCATTCTATAAGATCATGGCTGATGTGAAGCTCAAGTCCAATTACCCACCCTTGCCCTGTATCCCTTAATACCCTGACCTAACAAATATACATTGTAAATACGTTCAAGAGGAAGCTGGACCATCAACAACAACAACAACAACAAATGGCATTTGTATAGCGCCTTTCACGTCAAGCGGATGTCCCAAGGCGCTGGGAGAGGGGGAGTAGAAGGGTATGGAAGGGAATAAGAAATGGGTGGAGACTCGGGTAGAGTATGAACACCAGCACGGACTGGTTGGGCTGAATGTCCTGTTTCCGTGCTGTACAGTCTATGTATTTAAATACCATTCAATAGCATCCACAGAATACTCCAGTATGTGTAGGCCTAGAGAGAGGCATTGTTGGATGTCGAGGGTATTGATCGGAAGATACAAGGGGCATCTGTCCCAATTGTTGATTATTACCAGTACCTGGTGGTTGTGGAGGACACTGCCCTGAAGGACCACGCAGAGAAGGCGTGAGGGCACTCTGTTCATGCTCGTCTCTCCTCAAAGACAGCAAACCCCTTGTGTGTTGTGTTAGTTATCTCTTAAGTTTATTATTAAGCTCCCTGAGACGCCAACCTGCGATATACAAATGAAATCTTGTTCTTGTTGTTGTGATTATCAGGTGGGAATTTGACTGTTACACACTGTTATGTTGGTTGTTTTCCTGTTATAGACCAGCTCCTTCAGTAATTTTGTGGATGAGCTGACAGAGTACCAGACAAGGTGCATGCTGGCTACCCCAATCATGAATGGGAAGGACGTGGTCTCTGTTATAATGGCGGTGAACAAAGTGAACGGACCATCTTTCACCTCGAAGGATGAAGAGGTAAGGATTTTCGAGCTTCTTCCTGTAACGTATCGCCATGTTAAACATCGGGAAACTTTTCAGTGAAGGTTCTGGAATTCACGTGCTGCAAAACTGAACAGGAATTTGCTCTTTATTCACAGGTTATGTTAAAGTACCTGAATTTTGTCAACCTGACACTCAAAGTCTACCATCTGTCTTACCTCCACAGCTGCGAGACCAGACGAGGGCAGGTGAGCTTTTGGTCCTCATCTGGCAAAGTCCTACAGCATATGAGCTTCAGGACAGACTTAACAACAACATCAACTTGCACTTATATAGCGCCTTTCACGCGAGGTACTTCGACAGTCATTGACTGAATCTCCAGATCATCCCCCGGCGTCCTGGCCAACCACCCCCCAAATAAAATTGGTCCTTCACATCATGGCTGTTTGCAGGAATGTTGGCTGTCAGAGTCACCTGCAACATTTTATTAAGTTCATTAAACTTCCATTGTATTTACTTTGTAAATGTTTATCATCATTGAATCCATCAATTTCATCAACACAACCACTTGCATTTATATAACGTCCCCTCACGCAGGGCAGAGTCCCTCAAGCAACTTTTCCGGCACGTCTGTCTGTCCATCACTAGGCCGGTGATCGGGGACAAACCTTGGGGAATGGGGACTCTCTGCGCAAGTAACCAGAATAACTGCAACTGCACTAGTAACTAGACTAACCAACACTGCAACTTGGTGCCAACTGACATTCGCTGAAACTGACTAGTTGAATCTAATGAATTTTCAATAGCAGAAACTGTAGCAGTACAATGTTGTTTTTGTTGTGCACCTTAAACTCTACACGTATTTGCCTGGCAGGTTCTTTTGTGGTCTGCGAGCAAAGTATTCGAAGAGCTGACTGATATCGAACGACAGTTCCACAAAGCCCTTTACACCGTACGGGCCTTTCTCAACTGCGAGAGGTACTCTGTGGGGCTGTTGGACATGACAAAGGAAAAGGTTTAGTGCCTTTTATTTGTTTTCATTCTCCCAACTTTCACTATCAAGCCTTTGACACACACAATGTTTAACAGCACGAAGACAGTGTAGCTGTAATGTTTCCTGTTCATCGTAATTGCAGGAATTTTTCGATATCTGGCCGGTGCAGATGGGTGAAGTACCACCTTACACTGGACCGAAGACTCCAGACGGACGGGTGGGTCACTCTATCCTTTCAATCACATTTCCCGTTGTTATTTCTAATACTAATAATCAGCATAATAATATAATTCACTCGCTCCGACCCTGGCTCGGATTGTTAAGCGCCTGCTGACCTGGAAAGCGCTATGTAAATGTAAATTGCTATTGCATTGTTACATGCCTCAATTTATCTTTTTTTATTCACCCGTAGGAAATAAACTTCTACAAAATTATTGATTACTTGCTTCACGGAAAAGAGGAAATCAAAGTCATTCCGTAAGTCCCGACGGGAATAGACACAGGGAGCTTGCTACAGTTTTCGGTTTTATGTGTCAATATGCCTCACTGAACCCAATGGTGTGAAAGTGATACTGAGAATGAAGAATGTAATGACTATTTTTCAGGAAAAACAGACAGTGTAATCCTGTAGCTCAGTGGTTAGAGTGCTCGCAAGTGAGAGACCCGAGTTCGATTCCCAGCAGGGTGAAACATTGGGCAAGTTTTCTTACTCGACACGCCTCTGTTTACCTAACAATAAGTAGGATCCCTGTTGTTAGTCAATTAGCAGATCGCTTTTCTGGGTGTAATAATTCGTTCAAAAAAAAGATAATAAATAAGTTGGTCACTTAATCCAGGATTGTTTGTGGAAGACTGCTGTTCGCAATTGGGCTGCTGTGTTTCACCCACAAAATATACAGTCAATTCACTTTACAATATGTTCTATGAAACGCTTTGAGACGTCTCGAAGGCGCTATATCAAATGCAAGGATTATTATTATATAGAGTAATAAAATTTGATTTAAAAATGAGAAAACAGATTTAAACATTGAAGGCTGATTTATTATTTTACTCAAAAAGCCTATGTATGAATTATTCCCGCGTAATATATACTCAGGCTGGGAAAAAGTCCAGTTTGGCAGAGTGGATGTAATAGTCAATGATGACTACTGTTAACAAGATTCTGGCTGTCTAATGGTAATAAGGATGCGCTTATAAAGGCTGAAACCCCTCAAAGCACGTCACAGAAAATCCACCACTTTCATCGACAGAACTTTGCAAACAATAGGACGACTTTTTAAAAAATATTTTGCGTCACATTAAGATGACTTGAGGCTATTCTAAATATGTTGAAAATGAGTCTTGTGACATCTTTCGACAACAACAATTTTCCACACAGAAGTTGGGAAATTGCAAGGCGTTTACCTCATTTTGGGGTTTGGGAGAGGAAGCGAGGAAATGTTGCTTTTCTCAGGACTTCCCGACAGCAACAAACACATTAGGCAACCCGTCTCGCAGCATTGTCTATATGAACATGGTTGTTTATCGGTGCCCAGTGTTGGTGCTTTAGCTGTCACCATATGGATTCTATAGGCACCGGGTGATTTATTTCTAGAGGAAATATACCACAGCCTGTTTACAACTCTCCCCCAATCTATAGCACTTAACAAACAAAACAAAACAAACAAACAATTACATTTAAGCAGCGCCTTTCACGTCGAGAGAACGTCCCAAGGCGCTGGACAGTCAGGGATTTGGACCCGAGTTGGGGGTTTGGAATCTGGAGGGGTGGAGGGCAGGGAGAGTAGGGGTAGGAGAGAGCGTGGTTGAAGAAGAGGATCTTAAGCTAGTCGCAGCTAATATGTTCACACACCAAAAACAATTAACACTGCCATCTCTGCCGGAGTCCTGTAGCTCAGTGGTTAGAGCACTCGCTTTGCAAGTGAGAGACCTGAGTTCAATTCCAGGCAGAGGGCGAAACCTTGGGCACGTTTCCTTACTCCACACAGAGCCTAATAATAATCCCTTCAAAAAAACAAAACAATAATAAATTGGTCATTTTCAACCCACGACTGTTTGTGGGACATTGCTGTGCGCAATTGGCTGCCGCGTTCGCCCACAAATATACAGTCAATCCACTTTACAGTATATTCTGTGAAGCGCTTTGGGATGTCTAAAAGACGTGAAAAGCGCTATATCAAATGCAAGGATTATTATTATTATTATCTCAACACTGTTTTTGATTTAATCGTTTCCTTTCACTGAATCTGCTTGTCTTTTGTCTTTAGGAACCCACCTGCAGACCACTGGGCCCTGGTTAGCGGGCTCCCAACGTACGTGGCTGAAAATGGTCTGGTAAGCGTTTCAAGCCCGTTTTACACAAACTGCTAATTTCCTCACACAAATTGCCGTGACTTTCCAATGCGATTGGGAACGGAGGTTAAAAGGGTGGAAAAATAAATCAATGTTTTTAATGTCTTGTTTTTCCAGATATGTAACATTATGAATGCTCCCGCAGATGAGTTCTTTCAATTTCAGGTAAAACAAATCTTCATTAAAACTCTCAGTGTTGCTCGGAATCCAAAATGAAAGCACATGTGTGTTTGTCACCTGGAGAGTACTACAATACAATACAAAATTACATTTGTATAGCGCCTTTCATCACTACAACAGCAACAGCTTGCATCTATACAATGATGTATTACAAGAGCGACTTGCATTTATATAGTATCCTTCACGTAGAATGCCCTGGAGCACACTATAATGATGGGGATGGAGGCTGAGGAGGGAAGAGGGATGAAGGGGAGGTGACCATAGGAGCAGTCAAAGAGCCAGTTTTTAAGGCCAGTCTTGAAGACGGATAGCGAGAGAGAGCGAGATGGAGAGGCTCAAGGTTGGGGGGATTCCTGAGGTTAGGATTATAGAGTTGGAAAGCTCGCACACCGATGGGGGGGAAGGAGGGTGATGATCAACATTAAACACTGACTCCCCATTTACAGACAGAGCCATTCGATGATTCAGGCTGGTTGATGAAGAATGTTCTCTCAATGCCAATAGTGAACAAACGGGAAGAAATTGTAGGAGTCGCCACTTTTTACAACAGGAAAGACGGAAAACCCTTTGATGAAATGGACGAAACCCTGATGGAAGTAAGTGGGCTGCATTACCAATTCCTTGAGCATCCCAATAGAGCTCGAGAGAGGGTGATTGTGTGCTACAGTCTGTCTTTGTTTTTTCCAGTCCATGACCCAGTTCCTGGGATGGTCCGTTTTGAATACTGATACGTACGACAAAATGAACAAGCTGGAAAATAGGAAAGATATTGCCCAGGGTCAGGTGAACTATCATGTCAAATGTTCCAAAGAGGAGATACAGAACATACTGGTACGTTGAAAAAAGTATTCAAATCTAATCTGGGTGGCAAAAAAATGCCACATGTGATGTGATAAGTATCACATGACACGTTACATTTTACACTCTTGTAGTTTCTTCTCCCCTCAAAAGACATCAATATTGCTGATATTATTTTTTCTTGAAAGCAAACCCGTAATACCGAGTGACTGAAACTTTTCCTTGTCAGAAAACCAGGGAGATCTTTGGTAAAGAACCGCAGGATTGTGAGGAAGACGAACTCCATCAGATTCTGGTGAGTAAATAACATAACCATGATAACATGACCATAATAATGCCACAACAACACCATAACTAGAACTGTAGCACACCACAGGAGAGTAATGTCACCCAGATTTACTCTAATTACTCTATGGGAACAGGAGAAGGCCATTCAACCCGACGAGCCTGTTCCACCACTCCATTAGATCATGGTTGATCTGTACCTTAACTCCATTCACTCGCCTTTGCCCCTTATCCCTCGATACCCTGACCCAACAAACATCTATCCACCTCAGTCTTGAACATTTCAATTGATTCAGCATCCACAGCCTTTTGTAGGAGAGAAAGTTTTCCATAACCATTTGTGTAAAATAAAAAATGCTTCCTGATTTCAATTGCCAGAATTTGAGCGTCTCTCCACTCGGAAAGGAAGTGTCTAAACTCCACTCGCTCACACCTCCCCACACGAGCCTGAAATCAAGAGCTCACTGATCGCTGGCAGAACAACGTTGTGAGCAACAGAAAGCCACATTTTGACACCTTTTATCTTGTTTTTTTTCAGATTAATGAACTCCCAGATGTCAACAAAGCGGAAATCTACTATTTTCACTTTTGTGATTTTGAATGGTCGGAGCTAGAGCTGGTGAAGTGTGGGATTGCGATGTACTTTGAACTGGGTGTGGTGGACAAGTTCCACATACCACATGAGGTAAACAGACCTCGTGTTTCGCCCACACAGTCAATCCACTTTACAGTATAACCTATGAAGCGCTTTGAGATGTCTCAACAATGTGATGAGACGTGATATCAAATGGAAGTCATTATTATTATTTTGTGCCAGGAAAAAAAGTCTCTACAAACTCAGATAATTTATGAATCCGCGTAATCCATACAATCATATTAAAAATGGCTCAATTTTTGGCAGCAGCATCAATCAACACTTGGTATTAACAAAAGCTTCCATTAGCTTTCAAGATTGAAATTAATTTACTTATTATTTTAATAACTTGGTCACTCAATCCACGAATGTTTGTGAGACGCTGCTGTGAGCAATTGGCTGCCACGTTTCGCCCACAAAATATACAGTCAATTCACTTCACAGTATATTCTGTGAAGCGCTTTGAGACGTCTCAATGACTTGCTAGGCGCTATATCAAATGCAAGGATTATTATGATTATTATTATGACCAAAGTGATTTCACTGAGACGCTTTAAACAAACACTTTACTGTGTCACAGGTGCTGGTACGATTTATGTACAGTCTGAGTAAAGGATACAGAAAAATCACCTACCATAACTGGCGCCATGGTTTCAATGTTGGACACACAATGTTTACACTGCTCAGAGTAAGTTTCATTTGCTTTTCCACACTTTTTTTGAGCGGTCAAGTGACCCCAAGCCCTTTCCACCCATCTGCCGGCCACAAGTTCACATCCAGGAATACATCGCTTCCCACCAACCTAGGAATAGTTCATACTAACTATGGACTAAGATAACTAAGCTTGACAATCCTCCTGATAAGTTAGCCACCCTCCTACCCACCCTCCCTGCCTTCCACCCTCCCCAATCCTGACCCCCATCTCGAGTCCAAGTCCCTGACTGTCCCTTGTGACGTTCTCCCGACATGAAAGGCGCCATACAAATGTAATTTTGTACTGTATTGCAATTTTGTATTGTATTCACTTCATAGCCCTTTGGAGGGCCTTTGCTGTGTACATAAATGAGCCACATTTTCCCACATATAAGCAGTCACTAAAATCACGTGAAGCACTTTGTGATATTTCGACACCATGATAAGGCGCTATGTCAAACTCAAGGATTATCATTGTTATAATCTCCTCTCCAGAGGAGTTTCCTTTACCATTGTTCTCTGTAATCCAGATAATATCTATGGATATTCTGAGTAGGATTAGGTTTCTCCTACAGTATAAAATCTGTGCAGTATAAAATTCACAGCACAACCATATAGTGTTGTGCAAATAGTACTGATCTCTCTCTCTACATCCTCACAGCATTGTGCAGTGTAGAGCACAGCCCACACACAATAGCAGTAATCTCATCTGACAGCTTTAAGAAGGGCGTCTTTGATTCCTACAAGCTTGTTGGTATAAATATACCAGGTAATGTGATATCCCACTAATACCAAGGTGGGGTGCAATCAACGCGACATAAGTCTCAGTAGAAATATGAGATGAAATTTGTCACCTATTTCAGCAAAGGAACAATTGGGGGTTTGATCAGCTCAGCACAAGCAGGTTTACCTACTGAGGCACCATATTTGCCTGGGGCCATTGCTAATAGGAGACATTTAAGACACAGACACATGTTAAAACATAACATCATCAAACACAGAGCACTCGTCTCGCAAGCAAGCAGACCTGGGTTCGATTCCCGGCAGGGCGAAATGTTGGGCACGTTTCCTTACTCCACACGCCTACGTTTACCAAGCAGTAAGTTGGAACACGCTTGTTACTCGATTGGCGGATCGTTTTTCCAGGGGTAATAATTCCTATAAAATAAATGTTAAAAAAAATTCACTCACACAATCCCACAACTGTTTGTGGGACACTCCTACTGCGTTTTGCCCACAAAATATAGTCAATTCACTTTACATTGTATTCTGTGAAGCGCTTTGAGACGTCTTGAAGACGTGATAAGGCGCTATATCAAATGCAAGGATTATTATTCGTATATTCTCACACATACGCTTTCCTTCAGGGACCGGCAGGAGGTCAGTCAGGTCTGGAGTGAGCTGGGGCAAGTAGTGGTTGAGCCAGGGTGCCAGGTTTTGGAGACAGACAGAGGCGGGGTGGGGGGGCAAAGATCAGCAGGAGCTGTTCGGAGCTGGGCTCCAGGTCAGTCATTCTAACTCAAGAAAAACACTGATTTCAAAAGGATGTGAACAACAACAAATTATATTATATCCACATAATTGATTTGCATTGCCCTGTGTTTTTTCCTCTCAGCTGTATCTTCTTTTGAAGTACTAACGTGACAGTCAGTATCAATTATATTGGGCTGTGCAGTATCTCACTGGTTGGTAAGAAATCAAAAATGTAGTTTGATCTGCATTGGGATATTAACCCTGAGCTCTGCCTTTTTGTGATTAAGACCGGAAATCTAGAACGCTACTATACCCACCTGGAGAGGTTTGCTATGCTAACAGCTGCATTCTGTCACGATATTGACCACAGAGGAACCAATAATCTCTATCAACTGAAGTGAGTAATTGATAGTTTCTGATAGAATGATTGATAAGCAAACTATCCCATTATAAAACAAATCACACAGTTAATACACTCTACATTATATCCTGTGCAGCACTTTGAGATGTCCACCCGATGTGACAGATGCTATGTCAAATGAGATTATTCTAATGATTTAATGAGTGTCACAAAGGAAGTAAACCTCACCAACCACACTCTCTCTCCAACAGGTCACAACATCCATTGGCTAGACTTCATGGGTCCTCCATATTGGAACGTCATCACTTGGAGTTCAGTAAAACTCTGCTTCAGGACGAGGTATTATCAGTAAGCGAGTGCCCTTTTCCAGGGAAAACACTAAGTGAATTTTTAGGAAGTAATTAGTCTGATTAACACCCAGACATTCCAGTAATTAGTTACACTACAGGTGCCACTTCTATTATTTGTAATGGAGAAGAAATGACGTAAAATATCATAGAAAGGGAAACTATCTAGTAAGATAAGCCGGAGGAATACCCAGTTAGATAGAGTGATATGACGCAGTAAAAGGCCATTCGGCCCATCTAGTGTGGGTCGTGTTTATACCTTACTTTACCCCCAACGCTCATTCCTATTTCCTTCTCCGTAAGCCTCTATTCCACTCTCCCAGCCCCCTCTATTCCTATTGCTAATGAGCTGTATTGGACAGTGCTGATTTCACATTTTGTGTTTCATTCCTTATTTGAATATTGTTGCTAGGATTTGAATGTCTACCAGAATCTCAACAGAAGACAGTATGAACATGTCATTCATCTGATGGACATCGCTATTATTGCCACAGACCTGGCATTGTATTTCAAGTAAGTCTTTATTTTTGCCATTTCTTTTCGTTTTGTGCAACAATCAATCTTACGTAAGCTGGTTTAAATAAACTATTTTAAATAGTTGTTAAAAGAAACGGAGGGGAGGTGAGAAGAAATGTTTTCACACAGCGAGTTGTTTGGATCTGAAATGCATTGCCTGAAAGGGTGGTGGAAGCCGATTCGATAACAACTTTTAAGAGAGTAGATAATTATTTGGGGAGGACAAGTTTGCTGGACTATGGGAGGAGCGCGGGGAATGGGATCGATTTGGATAGCTCCTTTAAAAGAGCCGGCACAGACATGATGGGCTGAATGGCCTCCTTCTGTGCTGAATAATTCTACGATTCTATGAAATGTGGTGAGCAATGAAAATTAACACAATTGTGTCCGTATAACAGAAAGAGGACCATGTTTCAGAAAATCGTGGATCTATCGGAATCCTACGAGGATGAATCAAAATGGGTGGACTTTATGATGTTAGAAACAACCAGGAAAGAGATAGTCATGTAAGTCCAGGTTGCATCGCTTTTCGAAATAATAATAAATCTGAAGTCCCAGCTTATCTCAGACCGTTTTGTCATAGAATTGTCCAAGATTCTCATTTTGCCTTCAATTGGTGAAACAATTTTGTTTTAAGAACTCCAGGTTAAGACTGACGTCTTGAGGGTTTTTTTCATGACTCAATGCAATTTTAAGCTTTAAGATAAAAATGGTTTCATATTCCACCCTAACACAAGGTGGAGTTTCAAAGCTAAGATATTTTTTCAAAGGACGTCTTTAAAATTCCAAGACTGCAATCTGACATGAAAGGTGATAAGGTGTAATTACCTGGTGGTGGGAGTTGGGGGGGAGGGTTTGGCATGAGTGAGCGCAAGTTACTGGAGTCCTGCTGTAGCTCAATGGTTAGAGCACTCGCCTCACAAGTGAGAGACCTGGGTATGATTCCCGGCCGAGCGAGACGTTGGGCAAGTTTCCTGACTCCACAGCCTGTTTACTAGGCAGTAAGTAGGAACCCAGTTGTTAGTCGATTGGCGGATTGCTTTTCCGGGAATAATATTTCCTTCAAAAAAATAATAATAAATTGGTCACTCAATCCACTGTTTGTGGGACACTGCTGTGGGCAATTGGCTGCCGTGTTTTACTCACAAAACATATAGTCAATTCATTTTACAGTATAAACTGTGAAGCGCTTTGAGACGTCTAGAAGATGTGATAAGGGGCTCTATCAAATGCAAAGATTATTATTATTATTAATACCACTCTGACCCAACAGTGTCTGTTGAAGATATTCTGGTGGTGATAATGGTACAAACTGTAACTGAGATACTGAGTTTCAGTTCTTAGTTGTGTCTCCTAATTCCGAGACGCTACTCCCTGTGAGGGTGGCTATGTATAAATGCATTGTCTGGTTCTGTATTTCACATTAGGGCCATGATGATGACAGCTTGCGATTTGTCTGCCATCACCAAACCTTGGGAGGTGCAGAGCAAGGTACAAACACCAACCTTTGACGTATTTGGATTGTTTTTGTGATAGATTGTGCGAGTTGCCTGCCATTACCTGGTAATTGTTGGCTGGGAAAAGTCATTGACCAACTCCTGTTGTTGCACCATTACTTGCTCATTCACATATCTCCAGCAAAAGCCCTGGCTCAGTGTCTGAAACTCCAGGATTTCACAACGAATGATTGGGGCAATTAGAGTAGTGGTTTTGTTACTGGACCTGTATCCTAAAGTCATGGGCTCGAATCTCTCACATAGCTGCCGGATTGTTATTAAAGAATAAAATTAAAAATTCCACCGCCCCCCCCCCCCCCCCCACCCACACCATAAATAAAATAATAATACTAATTTGGTCACTCAATCCACAACTAATTGTGGGATTCTGCCGTTCCGCAATTGGCTGTCGTGTTTCGCCCACACAGTCAATCCACTTTACAGTATATCTTTTGAAGCGCTTTGAGACGTCTCAACGACATAAGGTGCTATATCAAATGTAAGGATTATTATTATTATTAACACCTTCAGGGAAAGGAAACTGATGTCCTTACCCAGTCTGGCCCTTGCCCCCCCACCGCCCTCTACAATGTCCTGGCGAGCCCTAAGCCCCAGGTATTGCCAGTGTCGTCACCTCCAAGATGCAGTCACACTCCCCATTGCGGAGTCCTGTAGCTCAGTGGTTAGAGCATTCACCTTGCAAGAAGAGACCTGGGTTCGATTACCGGCAGGGCGAAATGTTGGGCAAGTTTTTTTACTCCACACACCTCTGTTTACCTAGCAGTAAGAAGGAACCCGTTTGTTAGTCGATTGGTGTTCGCTTTTCTGGGGGCAATAGTTCCTTTAAAAAAAATAATAATAATAAATTGGTCACTTCAATCCACGACTGTTTGTGGCACAATGCTGTGCGCAATTGGCTGCCGCATTTCGCCCACAAAGTATACAGTCAATCCACTTTACAGCATGTTCCGTGAAGCGCTTTGAGATGTCTAGAAGACGTGATCAGGTGCTATATCAAATGCAAGGATTACTATTATTAATAATAATAATAATAATATTAGTATTAGCACCAATGTGAACATGAAAGGTTAACAGAAGCTGTTTCCCACCTGTATCTCTTTCTCCTCCTCCCCTCTGCAGGTGGCTCTCTCTGTGGCAGCTGAGTTTTGGGAACAGGGTGACTTGGAAAGGACTGTGCTGGAGCAGCAGCCTATAGTAAGTGGAATGTCGGCAAAACCAGAAATACTGGAAGCACAGAGCAGATTGGGCAGCATCTGAGAAGAGATAACAAGTTAAGATGTTTGGGCGTGACCGACCCTTCATTAAACCCTTCTGAGCTGTGATGAGCTGTCCATCACAAAGCAATTGACATCACCTCCTTCAGATGTTGATACTCAATGTGGAGCTCCTTCTTTTACTGTTAGTGTATGTCAGGAGCCGGCACAATCCCCAACGTTACCCAAATCCCCTAAAATACCAGTTGTATCCTCTGTACAGGGACACATACAATTGATATAATGTAAGGCCGCTTTCTGTGCTGTAAGTTTCTGTACTTTTACGGTATTTGACCTAAACGGCTTATTTTGCTACAGCATTTTTGTTTTTTGTGCTTTATAATTTTCTGTTTAAAGGAAACTTTGGTTTACACTAAATCACAATTTTTGCCTTTCGAGTCTATGGCCAAAATGAATTGTTTTTTTGGAGAAAAATTACCGCCCCCCCCCCCCTCCCCACCCCATAGAATGTCAGAATGAAGGCTTGAATTGAATTGAAACACTTAACAGTGGAGGGAGAATTGCTTTAAAGCTAATAATTGCTGGGAGACACAGTCATTCCCAGCATCTCAACAAGCGACTGAGAGAGAAATTAGGTCAACATCACAGGAATGGAAGGGCGGTGACTGAAACAGAAACTCGTGTCTTTCAGACGCCCGGTGACATTATGAACTTTGTGACGTTTCTGATTGCTAAAATTATGTGCTTGATTTCTTTAGCCAATGATGGATAGAAACAAGGGGGCCGAACTTCCAAAGCTTCAAGTGGGTTTCATCGACTTTGTGTGCACGTTTGTGTATAAGGTACGCAGAGTATCCGGCAAGAATATATTGACTGTATATTTTGTGGGCGAATGCACCACTTCCTGAAATGTTATTTTCTTTCTAATAAATATCAATTCAGAAGTATGAAATATGAACTTAACATTAATAACCGTTAAGGTTGCTTTACAATTGCGTGACTGTTTCTTGGACATTGCTGTGTGCACATTGGCTAAGCACTCTAGCACTACACTTTACAGTAAAATCCTGTGAAGCACTTTTGAATGCCAAGCTGCTGTATATCAAATGAACGATTATGGATATTATCATAAAACGAGTCCTTATTGTGAATTGCAAGGGTTTTGCGCTTATACTGATTATTGAGGTTGTCATACCTGGATTATTGGTTCCAAACAGTGATCACATCACACCTGAACCTGCAGGGTCTCAGCACTTCAATAAACAGAGGTGTCAACAACACAAACCAATTCTCCAGAGGTTAACAACCACACCTTAACAAAACAAACCGTACATTGTATTGTGCACTGTATCTAATGAATTTATAATTATTGGGTACCTGTCTATTTCCATTCTATACATTAAAATTGCTAATAAAACATTCCCAATATACACAATGCTTAATCTTGTGTTGTATTTGTGGTTTTAAGCCTAAGGGAGAGTGTCTCCTCACCACTTACTGATTTATCCTATTTTGGTGCTGCTCTTTCTAAACTTGGCCCCATCCTGTGAGTCTCAGCCCTTCAAACGAGGTTCTGAATGAAAGAGATTGAGCAAACCAAACCCAACCATTGAACAAACCTATCCCAACAGTACGATTGCCTTCCATGGAATCCAGGAAGATTAGGACGCAGTTTTTTTACCCAAATGATAGTGGAAATCTGGAACTCTCTCCCCCCAAAGGCTGTGGATCCTGGATCGATTCACATCTTCAAGACTGAGGTAGACAGATGTTTGTTAGGTCAGGGTATTAAGCTCTATGGGGCAAGGGTGGGTAATTGGAGTTGAGGTACAGATCAGCCATGATCTTATAGAATGGCGGAACAGGTTTGAGGACTCAATGGCCTCCTCCTGCTTCTGTGTAAGGTTCTGATTGTCAAAGTCAAATGGAGATAAACATTTCCACACGTACATCTGGCATGCCTGCGGCTAGTCTTAAACGGTGGAATAAAATAATATTATTATTGATTTTCAATTTAGGAATTCACCCGATTTCATTCCGAGATTCAGCCCATGCTTAGCGGGATACTCAACAACAGGAAAGAGTGGAAGGAGCGGGCAGATGAGTACGAGGGGAAAGTAAAAGCCATCGAAGCAGAGAAGAAGCAAAAGGAAGAGGAACTTGCAGCAAAACAAGGTTAGAGATTGGAATGTGAATGAAAAAATTGTGGAGTCCTGTAGCTCAGTGGTTAGAGCACTCGCCTCGCAAGCAAGAGACCTGGGTTCGATTCCCAGCAGAGTGAAGTGTTGGGTAAGTTTCCTTAATCCACGCACCTCTGTTTACCGAGCAGCAAGTATGAACCTGGTTGTTAGTTGATTATCGGATTGCTTTTTATTCATCAAAAAATCCAAACCAACCCCTTGTCCCTAACGTGCTGAATGGCCGGAGCTGAACCAAGACCCCACTCAGACTGGGAAATGGATTGAGCTTCTACAGTTGCAGAATCGATACTGGGGATTGGGATCAATGAGTTGGAAGTAACTAATTCATGTCACCAGTGACCAGCAAGAAGTCAAGTGGATGGACTCTGTCATTGCTGATATCGTTGAGTCCTGTAGCTAAGTGGATAGAGCACTCACCTCGCAAGCGAGAGACCTGGATTTGATTCCCAGCAGGGCGAAGTGTTGAGCACGTTTCTTTACTCCACACGCCTCTGTTTACCTAGCAGTAAGTAGGAACCCAGTTGTTAGTTGATTGGAGGATTGCTTTTCCGGGGGTAATAATTACTTCCCAAAAAAAAAAATTGGTCACTTCAATCCATGACTGTTTGTGGGACGCTGCTGTGCGCAATTGGCTGCCACATTTCTCCCATAAAATATACAGTCAATTCACTTTACAGTATATTCTGTGAAGCGCTTTGAGACGTCTCGAACGATTCAGTCCAGCCCTTCTGGCCAAATGTCAAATCCTCACAGTTTAATCATAACGGTAACGATAAATACCTGGAACCTAATTGATAACAAGAACCACTTTCTAAGAGCTGTGATTGAAACAAGCTTCGGCAAAAAAAAACGGTTCATCTGCAATTAATGTTGGGCGTTTTAAGCCGAAGTAACCAAGAGACGGGATTCAGGCACTAATTTGAATGAGTAGATTTTGATAAAAGTCAGTGGATTTATCTGTATGTGTGTGAATGCTGATTGCTGTTGTGGGCTGCGATGTGGATTATTCTACGCTGTGGATTTACGCCAATTAGTCCTGACGTCACCTTGTTTCTCTCTCTTTTTTTCCAATAACAGCGGCTGCAGCAGCAGCTGCAGCACAAGCTTCTCAGTCCAAGACGTGCACTCTCTCTTAACTAAAGGCCTGAGGAACTGCACACTCTTATTAGCCCCAAACCGCAAATTGCTCAAGATGGGGGCTCAGGTAATAGAAGAGACGCTACTACGAAAAAAAAACAATTACTTTAGAGCTTATATTGAAGAGTAAAGAGAGTACGTATTGATTTGTGAGAGGGAATCGGGAGCTTCTGATTGTAATGGGAGCGTCAGTTGACTGTGCTGCTTAGGATCTTTGTCATTTACATCTTTCGTAAAGAACTCCAGGACAGATTCCGTCACCATCATACCTCACCACAGACTCTCACAAACAATCAAGTGTACAAGAGCCAATGTACAACCTAGGGCTCGTTAATCAACTGTCGTAATATAGTGTGACTGACATTAACGCTGTTGCTTACTCTAGTGAATTGAGGAGGTTTATAGAAAGACCATTTGGCTGCTTAGCTGTGCTACCTGGTTTCCCAAAGAGCTCAGATAAGGCAGAGCTTGTTTTGCTCAGTGTTACTGATCGCAGAGTGTAGAGATATTTTGAAAAATATTGATTATTAGGTCATAGGGAAATGTCACACAATCTTAATGGCACTTGTTAGATTTCCTGTGACATTTTATTGTATCGATTGATTTTTCCTTTTTCTACTGAACCTCCAATGGTAAGGCTGACCTAGTTTTATATAGTTAAGCTTGACCGGGTTTCAGTGAGAGGCAATATTCTCTTTATCTTCATCGCTGAATAGATACATCGTCACACAACTCATTACACTGACCTACACACACTCTGAATATACCGCCAGGATCAGCCCTTCCTACACCCGATATCAGCAGATTGAGAGTGGAGTGAGGAGTAAAAGCTGTTACTCAGAGAATTCTTATGAATCTCACATCCTCAGTGTTCCTGTGGCCCCCTCTTTCTGTATCATACCTTCAATACTCAATAAATCAATACCTCATAAATGAACATCGTTTTATTCATTAAAAAATCCAAACCAACCCCTTGTCCCTAACGTGCTGAATGGCCAGAGCTGAACCAAGACTCCACCCAGACTGGGAAATGGATTGAGCTTCTGCAGTTGCAGAATCGATACTGGGGATTGGGATCAATGAGTTGGAAGTAACTAATTCATGTCACCAATGACCAGCAAGAAGTCAAGTGGATGGACTCTGTCATTGCTGATATCGTGGAGTCCTGTAGCTCAGAGGTTAGAGCACTCACCTCTCAAGCGAGAGACCTGGATTTGATTCCCAGCAGAGTGAAGTGTTGGGCAAGTTTCCTTACTCCACACGCCTCTGTTTACCTAGCAAGAAGTAGGAACCCGGTTGTTAGTCGATTGGCGGATCGCTTTTCCGGGGGTAATAATTCCTTCAAAAAAATAATAATACATTCGTCCACGACTGTTTGTGGGACACTGCTGTGCCAATTGGCTGCATGTTTTGCCCACAAAAATATCCAGTCTATTCCCTATGAAGTGTATATTCTATGAAGTGCTTTGAAAAGATTCAAAGACGTGATAAGGCGCTATATCAAATGCAAGGATATTGTTATTATATAAGCTTTAGACTCTCGACATCTAAATAAGCAGTTTTGAATATAATATAACTAATCTATTACATTCTATGATCATTATCACATTTAGAATACCCAGGGTCCAAAAATGTTATTTGCTTCCTGTGTGAGGTTTACTTAACGGGTGAAGTAATATTCAGAATTGCTTGCAGAGCAATATCAGCTATTTGTATTGCACAGCGTATTGACAGAGACACCCCGCCACCTGCACCTTGACTCCTTGCAATGATCCAAAGGTTCAAGGAGTCATTGTTGACAGGAAATTAGATGTCAAAGGGCTTTAGGCCCCTGATGGTTTGAGACACAGTAATTCTGACACTATACTTCATCACTTCAGATAAATATCCACCCCCCAAACAACTTTTGATTTGTGCAACCTGGCAATTCTGCCCAGACCCCAATCCAGCCTACGAGCCCCAGTCCAGCCGTGGGGCTTGAGAGCACAACCTTCCGACCTTAAAAGCGAGAGGGCACGAGCTGCAGAGCTCTCTGAATGACCTGCGGCTTGTGGAGGGAAGAGTTGGGAATTGCGACACGCAGGGTGTTGGCGTATCGGAGCCTGGATGTGACAGTGGGGTTAGCTTACCCACACACTGAGCAAACAATAGGCCGAGCAGTTAATGCTGGTATTCTGGCTGCTTGGAGCCCGTCACAAATTTTGGAGCTACGAATGGTGGTGTTGTCTGTGCTGTCCTCTAGTGGCTGCCTTTAAAACCACCCAGTGAGTCTCAGGCGTGCCAACTGGTAGCAAGAGGTGCTAAACACAGGTGAAATTCACCGTGGATTCTGGCAGTGAACAGAGCAGATTAGTGCAGAGCTGGAAGCTCCCAAGTATAATTCCTGGTTCCAGTGCCCTGAGATATCTTTCCGAAGTGAAGGGCGCAACACAAGTGTAAGTTGTTGTTGTCGATGGTGGCATAGCGGGCTGTTGAGTGCAGTTGGGGTGGCAGGAGGCACACGAGGGCAAATTGGCATCAGGCTGTCATCTTAGAATCAACCACAACAATTTGCATTTATCCAGCACCCTTCATGCAGGATAGCGCCATGGGATAGAGTCGACAAACATGTCGGTGTTAAATGTACGGTTGTTCCTTTAGTTAAAGCGCTCGGAGAATCTACCCTGCGTGAAAGGTTAACCTGTTCGTTATAACTGCAAGTTGTTATGATAAGACGATATGACATTGAAGTGGGACTCCTTCCAGTTCTATTAGTTACCAATTGTGGGAGAGAATTGTTGGCCTGACCCAAGGGGAAGCTTAGTTCGAGGCAGTCTGTTCCCATCAGTACCCTTGGCGGGACTCTTTAAAACAAACCCAGCCACATTTTATGCGTGTGTGAAGATCAGCAGAGGCTTTATTATGGCTCAAAGAGAAAAGACTAACAGGAGAGACAAAAGGAAACATCTTGGAGTATGAGGAGCAACTCTGGAGCCAGCGCTGGTTTGGGTGAGTGAGTGAGTGAGTGAGTGAATGTGTGAGTGAGCGAGTGAGTGAATTTATGAGTGAGCGAGTGAGTGAATGTGTGAGTGAGCGAGTGAGACGGAAATTCTCCTTGTGGCTGCTTCTAATGAAAGCCCTCCAGTTGTGTAAAGGTGATCACTGACCACAGTCCGGATCGGAGATTCGTTCCAGGTTTTTTCCCCGTTTCCTGCCTTCGACTCTCAAATCACATGGACTGTGTGGTAAAGTTGTCTCCTCGGTTTCTTATGTACAAAACGTCCAAGTACTCTTCATCCATGGCGTCTTCTATCACATAAGGCATTTCTCCTCCTTCCTCTTCAAATTCTGAACAACAAGAAAAGGTTTGAGTTTGAGAAATTCAACGGTTCAACGAAACTCTTCGACTCATCACTTGAGTTTAAAATGACCAAAGGCACGAAGCAGATTTACTGATATGTCAAACGATTTTTAAAGAGAAACATGGAAGCAAATGATTTAAGAGGCCATTCAGCCCATCGTGTCTGTGCACTGCAACCTGATTTTCTAGGACACACCATTGATCTCACTGTCCCTTTTGTTGAATCTGTGTGTGGAGGGAGGGGGAGAGAGAGAAGGGGAAGGGGAGCCAATTAGAGGTACTGTTAACATTTTGTTGGCGAGGAACTTGTGGGAGTTTAAAAATAAGGAAGTCCTACCCTCACATAGCAACATAGGAAAGAGGCCATTGAGCTGTTCGTTAGATCTTTTCGTCCCACCCTATCGTCATACATCTTTATACCTCTACTACCCAAAGTCCTGTCATTCCTCTTTTAAACATCCCCTACGATTAACACCTCAACAGGTTTCTGGGGTAGAATGTTTCTTAGCTTCACAAGCCGCTGTGGTAATCTATGTGAAACGTATCTGACAGACATGAAGATATCATGTTCTTAATCATATTCAGAGCTACGCGGCACCACCCCTCGTGAACTTCACTATATAAATGCAAGTTGTCCCTCTGGAACTCCATCCTGCAGTCCCTCCGCCTCGCCCCCTCCCTTGCCTCCTTCAAGACCTGTCTCAAGGCCCTCCTCTTCGACCGTGCCTTTGGTCACCCTCCAACCTCTACTCCCCTGGCCCTCCACCCCTCCTGATCCCAACCACCATCTCGGGTATTGATCCCTGACTGTCCAGAGCCTTAGGACATCCTCCTGATGTGAAAGGCACTGTACAAATGTAATTTGTTGTTGTTAATCATCGACAAATTCACTATAAACACCCAAAGATGCCAGTAGAAATGGCCTGGCCTGGGAATTGTGCATCTTTACAACAATACCTGCATAGTAAACAGGGGTATCCAGAGTGGAGATGCTGGATGTGCTGTCTTCACATCTCCTGTGTAAGTAATCAAAACCTGGTTAATATTAAGCCTGTAAATGACATTCGCACTACACAAAAGCCTCAATATCTTTAACAATATTGAACTGACTCACAAATTTGCAACTTGAGTCAATACATTTGGAGTCCTGTAGATCAGTGTTTAGAGCACTCGCCTCGCAAGCGAGAGACCTGGGTTTGATTCCCAGCAGAGCAAAACCTTGGGCAAGTTTCCTTACTCTAAACGCCTGCTAATAATTCCTCAAGAAAANCAAACAAAAATAAAATTGGTCACTTCAATCCACGACTGTTCGTGGGACACTGCTGTGCGCAATTGGCTGCTGCGTTTCGCCCACAAATATACAGTCAATTCGCCATACAGTTTATTCTGTGAAGCGCTTTGAGATGGCTGGAAGCCGTGAAAAGTGCGATATCAAATGCAAGGATTATTATTATATTATTATTATTTGCCTCCCAAAGCACAGAGTTACTACACTTTACAGTGAATCCTGTGGAGTGTTTGAAATGCTTCAGCGATGTAAGGCGCAATATCAAAGCTTATTATTGTGGCTATTAACAGTTTCACTCACTATTGTTGCTTTTACAAAACCGCTCGCAGCAGAAAATACAATTGTTGGGGCAGTTTTACTGTTTTTTTTTCAGTTTTACTTACAAGTTATCAGTCAAATTGTCCTCATCATCCTCATCCTCCATCGGAAACCTCTGCAGCATCACTTCGTCTTTGGACTTAGCTTTCACAGAAAGATGTTTTAAAAAGTTCACGTAAACCTCTTAAAATGGTCATCAGGCTAAGCGCACAGGAGTTCTATACTTAAAGGTTAAAAATCGCGTTAAACAAAAGAGATTTGAAATAGTCTGGCATTAGGAATTTCATGGAACGAGTTACAAAATGCAAGGCACTGTGATCAGAGCTGCCTTCGTGGCCATTCCTGCCATCACAGCTGATATTTAAGAGGGTCAGAGAGCATAGAATGACACCAGAGGGTTTGTTGGGTCATTTCACAGCCATTCAAACTCCAGTCGATATCACTGACCTGCCCATAAAAATACACAGTCAATCCATTTTACAATATATCCCGTGAAGCCCTTTGAGACGTCTCAACGACGTGATAAGGCGCTACAGCAAATGCAAGGATTATTATTACTGATAAACCTACATCTCCTGGAGAAAGCATTATATAGAAGTTCCCTGAACCCTAAAGGCGTCAACAACAACAACAACAAATTACATTTGTACAGCGCCTTTCAAGTCGGATGTCACACAAAAAACGCCAGAATATTAACCTCTCCCCACATTGCCACGGTTGATCCATGTTCTCCTACTCTTTCGATTCTATTTTTTATTCTCTCTCTCTCTCTCTCTCTCTCTTTCCCTTCCTCTCTCTTCCTCTCTCCGTACAGGATCAGACGGTTTGTGTTGATTTCTGTCTGGCCCTGTGTATGATCTGAAGCAGATACTCATCCAGTCCTTTTGTTGAAGGAGTTGGTCTAATTCGACGTGAATAAGTCTGACTCAGGCATCTGACAGTAAATATTCTCACGCAGACATTTAGCCTCAAGAGCCTCTCTCTCATCTTCAAATCCCTTCATGCCCTCGCATGCCCTTCCTATCTTTCCGACTTGCTCACGCCCACTCCACCACCCACTGCCTCCGCTCGGGCCAGCTCCGGCCTCCTGTTCGCCCCTCACACTCTCGGCTCCACTACCGTCGGCCGTGCTTTCAGCCACTACACCCTGAAGCTCTGGAACTCTCTCCCCCAATCACTCCGCCTTGCCCCCTCCCTCCCCACTTTCAAATCCCGCCTAAAGACCTTCCTTTTTGACCGTGCTTACGGTCACCTCCCCCCTCCGCCCTCTCCTCCATGGATGGGGGTCAGACTCCGCCGCAGTTAAACACTACCCGGCGAGAAGAGTGCTATATAAATGCAAGTTGTTGTTGCTGTTGCCGTCGTCCAGTGAAATCACAACACGAGGAAAGCAGATCATTTGAGGAGTAACCTTTAATAATCTAGTCTATATCTTAAAGGGGATTAACCTGGAAAAGTGATGGCTTTCCCACAAATTGGCCACGTGCTGCTCCTGGGAAGTCTAGCCTGTGGGCCGCATTCTTGCCATTGGCACATCGTGGCACAGCTGGTGGAAACATTGGCCGCGTTGACATCTTCTAAACTTGAGGAAGGACACGTCAGATGAGAGTGTCCAACGCCAACCGCCACTGGTTTCTCCTCCTGCTCTCTCTCTCTCAGGTTCTTTTTGATCTCTGGAGTCATCAGACTCAGTTTGGTGAGCAACTCCGCGGAGTCGAAGACATCTTGAATGCCCAGGTCATCGGAGGCGAAGCTCACCATCAGGCCAATATCTTTGCTGATTTGAGACAAGCCTTTGTGCACTGAGCAATGGACACCTTGGAGGTTGGTGTCTATCTGGTTAAGACCAGTGTGGATGGCGTCCCATATGTTGGACATCCCTATGTGGAGAGCGTCCTGGATCTCAATCAAGCCATTCTGCAGAGCATTGAGATGATCTGCCATTCCATTCTGCAGGGCATCCTGCATGTCTGCAAACATGCCAGACTGCATTGCAGCCTGCATGTCCGTCAAGTCAGACTGCATGGTTCCACGCATATTGGTCGCGTTAGGCCCATGCACAGCGGTTTGCATATCTCCCATGGCCGCCTGCAGATCGGCGCTGTCCGCGCTTTTGCCCTCCTGCAACCTCAGGAAGAGAGTCTGAAAATTCAGGTCCAACAGCTCCTGTGGGACCATGGCCGACATGAGCTGCATCTGGTGAAGCTTATGTTGCTTTGCGGAGGGTCTGGCAACCGCTCCCTCCATCAGCTCGACCACCACTGCCTGCTGAGAGGTCGTGAGCTGCGTTGGCTGCTCCTGTGATGACAGTATCCATGATGCTGTTTGATCACCAGGACAGATTGTCTTGGTTCTGGAGTCTGTCCTTTGGACCACCCACGACTCTGGCACATCTGTACAGATAGAAAGAAACAACTATGAAGCTATCACTCAGCCAGCTGGGGGTCCGTCTAATATAGATGCCATTGGTTGGTTGGGGGAGAGAGTGGGGTGATGGGGATGGGGAGAAAGTACCAAGAATGGAAAATGTAGATGCTTAGAGTACGAGGAGGAATAAAACGATGCAGATGCAGGCACCAGATACAGGTAGCCAATGTTTTGCAAAGAGACTTGTGACGTTAGACGGTGGAGGTATTAGCAGAAGGGATAATCCAACAGAGCTAAAGCAACTTTGCAACCATGGGAGAAATCAGTCCCATTGAGAGGAGAGCAGCAAAATAATTACTGGAGGTTCTGGTCAAGCACCAAGTCGAGATGAAGAGACAGATGAAGAGACTGGGGGCCAAGGCGCTGCCATGCTGTAGGTGATGGCCTTCAGATGAGACAGACCATTGAGGTCTCAACCGGCTTTTCTTGTGGACATTAAAGATGCAATGAAAATAGAAAAGTTTCTCTAGTTGTCCAGGCCAACATTCCTCCAGATAAATTGTCATTTGTTTCACGGCTGTATGTAGGATATTACATGGATGCCCCATTTGCCTACACAAAAAAACAGTCACTACACTTGACAGCAATCACCTCTGAAGTGTTTTGTGACGTTTGGATGTTATTGGCGCGATATCAAATGCAAGTGCGGAAAAAAAAGAGTATTAATTATACACACAATCTCTCAAGTGATTTCAAGACTGTGCAAAGCCATAGCATCGATTAGGTTAAGAAAACAGTCATGAAAATTACTTTCAAAGAAATCTACTGAGTGAGAGAAACCAATGTATGATAGATACGTACCAGAGAGTCCAATTCTGAGCAGATGTTCTCCCGTCAGCTGCTTAGACCAGGTTTTTGTGGCTTCTTTGGTGTAAAATGCAACGTTTTTTATATCCAGTTTTCCTTTCTGTTTTTCCTTTGTGGTTGTACACTGTGTGGAATATTTGCTTCCTTCTGTGGCCGGGAATGAAGTATCTGTGCCAAGAAGTACTTAACGCCTGTTCCGTGGGATGGTGCAGTGTCGTAAATTGGCTGCCGCTTTCCCCCAGGCACACACACAGTCACTCCACTTTGTAGTGAGTCCGTCGTGTGAAGCACTTTGAGGAGTCCTCCTGACATGAAAGGCGCTGAGTCAAACGTAAGGATTATACCTTTTGATTTGATCAATTGTCAGTGCCAGTAGTTCAGCTTGAGAATTATTTTTTTTATCTCCTGTGGCTTTGGGACACCCTGGGACCTCTTTCCGATGTGAAGGGCACTATACAAGTGTAATTTGTTGTCGTCGCTGAGCTTTAGCCGGCATTTTCCATCCTTTCTGGCCATCGGGACCTCACACTACAATCTTTCTGATGAAGTCAGCCACATTGGCCAGGCCTGGTGCTGGCTTGGCTGATTTTATAATAATAACTAATGATAATACTAATCCTTGCATTTGATATAGCGCCTTATCACGTCTTCGAGACGTCTCAAAGCCCTTCACAGAATATACTGTAAAGTGTAGTGACTGTATATTTTATCACTGTCAACAAGACTCTAGGGGGAGCTGAAGAGAGGAACAGATAGGAGCATCTGAAACCCCCACCAAACAAACTGGGGTGGAGATTTGTGGCAAAAGTTGCACTTTAATTCCAAACAGTCCACAGATAAACCTCCATTTAATCCTTGCAATTCAAACATAATGTGCACCAAAACCAGCGAGCTGTCGTTCACAATAACTACTAGAACAATCTATTGTTAAGAGTACACAGAGCTCAAAACCAATTTTTTTTATAAATGGACTATTTCAGTGTAAGAATAATTCACGTTTATGTAAATACCTTTGCAAAATACAGAAGAATATGGATTCCTTATTATGTCTCCGTTGCCTATGGATCTCCTGTGGTGAGTAACCAGAAGTGAAGTTAATACTACTGCAGTTGTTGTATGTGTGTGTTCGTGCGTGCGTGTGTGCGTGTGCGCGTGTGTGCGCGTATCTGTGTGCGTGTGCAGTATGTGTGAGCAGTATTATGTATGCAGACCAGTGTGCGTGTGCGTGGCTGTGCAGTATGTGTGCGTGTGTGTATGTATGTGTGCGTGTGTGTATGTATGTGTGTAGGCATGTGTATCTGCTTGTGTGTGTGTACTTGTGTGCGCATGTCTATGTGCGTGTGCAGTACTATGTATGCAGACAGTGTGTGTGTGCATGTGTTTGTGCATGTTTGCACGTACACTACTAAGTATGCAGACCAGTGTGCGTGTATGTGTATGTGTATGTGTTGTGTGTGCAGCTCCATGTATGCAGACCAGCTGATCTGGTTCAATATGTGCCCATCTACCTTCTCCTGACTTTGAATATTAGAGTCAGAAATTAATGAGATCTCGTGACACAGACACTGCGGATAAAAGGCTTCTCTCTTCCTGATGTACTTACATTGTATCAGATATATTTTCCTCTTCGGTCTCATCTTCCATTCCAAACTTGTCCTCCACTCCTTCATTATTCGACTGAACTTTAAAAAACAGGATAAACAGGATTTAAGCAGGGAGTCTGCCTCAAGATCGTACATCTCGTATGAATTTTTTAAAAAAAAAAGGCATTTACACTTTCAGTATTGTTTAGCCCATTTCATTTTTACTGCTGTGAGATATTCTGGTTGTTGCTGAAAGACAGGACTTGAAATGCTGTGTATTTTATAATGCAAATATCCCACTAAAACATTGGTCATCCAACTTTTCTGGGGGTGATAATCCCTTCAAAGAAAATATAATTTGGTCACTCAATCCACCACCTTCTCATTATTTCTCGATCCGTTTCTCAGCCAACCAACCACACATGGAAGGTATATTCCAAGTATACATTACAGGTAATATTCATTCCTCATTAAATATCATTCCCAGCTACTCTACTTTGTCTGTGAGCCTTATGTTTGCACTGGGCTTTATTGTACAGTGCACATCCACTCAGAATATTCTACTTTACTGCTGCCTTGAGTGAGTCAATCTATTACAAAGTATTATTTATTTATGAATGTCAGGGGTACAAGGTCAGTCAGTGCCTATGGCTCCTGTCAGGCTACAACCTCACAACTGGAATTTCTACCCACACGATAATCCAATTATCTGCAATAATCCAATTTACAACTCTTTCTTGGAATCCAAACATTTTCATTTTCGTCCCCCACAAAATGCAGTCAATTCGCTTTACAGTATAATCCCTTGAAGCGCTTTGAGACAATCTCAACGATGTGATAAGGCGCTATATCAAATGCATGGATTATTATTTTTTATGGTCTTTCTGATAGCTTTTATCTAAGATGTTTCCAAACATCAGCGCACAGCTATAACATACACCACCATTCTCCAAATCTTATCCAGCTTTTCTTAGATACGCAGTGTGTTAACTTGGTGACCTTGATCTCAAATAATATCATTGGATTTTTAACTGCTTCGTTACAGTAATTGTCAGTATCCACAGGCTTATCAAAATATACAGTTGCCCACAGAATATACAGTCCATTCACTTTACAGTATATTCTGTGTTGCGCTTGGAAACTTCTTGAAGACGTGATAAGTCGCTATACCAAATGCAAGGATTATTTATTATCAGATGCAGTCAAACCAGCGTCACATACCAGGGTGATCAAAAATCAGTGTGTTTAATGTTTCAAAGATTCGCTTTGTTTCCTGTTTGATGTTAGATATTGTTGTTTCATCCAACCTCTTCCAGGACACCTTTAGTTTTTCTACTTCAGTGTTATTGTTGGAAATCCTGAAACAGTGGTCATGGAGAAAAAAGACATCAAACTAAAATTAAACTTGGCTAATCAACACCGCATCAATTGAAAGCTTTGACTTGAATCTGTACATTTGTCGCTGAGAACGGCAGTCTGGCAACTTTTAGAAACGTTTAAAATTTGTCTTATTTACGCAGGCGAAAAAAAAATCAATAACTTTGATGTGGATTACCTTTCATAAGTGGATTTGAAATCCTAAAAAAGAGAACAGAATGATATCTTAAATGTAGTTAGGACCCATGTAATAAATGTGTTCAACTTTCACGCTGCATGCCATAATGCATGTCTTTCACGTCGCAGGTAAAAATGCATTTGTCTTTCAAGTCAATAACAACAACAAGTTACATTTACTCGGCGCCTTTCATGTCAGGAGGACGTCCCAAGGCGCTGGACAGTCAGGGATCCACACCCGAGCTGGTGGTTGGGATCAGGAGGGGTGGAGGGCGGGGAGAGTTGGGATAGGAGGGTGACTGAACTCGAAGAGGAGAGTTGTGAGATGGGTCTTGAAGGAGGCAAGGGAGAGCGCGAGGAGGAGGGACTGCGGGATGGAGTTCCAGAGGGTGGCAGCAGAGTGGCTGAAGACCCGCTCGCCAATGGTGGGCCGGGCGAGGCGGGGGGACGTGAAGCAGGCCGGAGCCCGCTGAGCGGAGGGAGCGGGCAGGTTGGTAGTGGGTTAGGAGGTCACAGAGGTTAGTGGGGAGTAAGGCCATGGAGGGCTTTGAAGGTGAGGACCAGGATCTGGAACTGTATCCTCTGTGTGATGGGAAAGCCCAGTGAAGTCAGTGGATTGCTTGAAAATCCTTATGTATGGATGAGAACTATATCATATTGGTTATTAGTTACATTGATTATTATCAATTAGATGAGAATTAATTCATTGGATGAGCATTATCAGTGGTTACAGATTAACTTGGTATCACTGAGTTGCTGTGGTGTTTGTGTTTCCTTTACCTTAATAAAGAACAATGGATCTTTCTGATTTCTCAAATCCTGCACCTCCTGAATGAGGTGTGTGATCACTTCCCGCTTAATTTCCAATTCCTGAATCTTCTTCAACACCTTCGAAAGGTTCAGGTTTTTCTCTGAAATCACCGTGTCCAGGATTTGTTTCTCTTGTTTCGTCAGCAACATCCTAATTTCCTGAAACAGGTCTGAAATCTGCTTCCTCAAGGTCGCGCTGTCTTTCTGCAACGAGAGAAAAACTAGTCCAGAGAATTTCTCCCCCACAAATAAAAAACACATACACACAAATAGTCCAGCACCGACTGATCAATAAAGGAACGAATACATTTGCAGGTTTGTGGACACCTGATGACATGATATTAGAGGGAATTATGACTAATCGAACCCAACACAAAAAAATTCCATATTTTGTTACCGTAACATTTTTACCATGACCATAACAGGGTCGAATTCCCGGGCAGGGCAGAACGTCGGGCAAGTAAGTAGGAAACCGGGTATTTGTCGATTGGCGGATCGCTTTTCCGGGGGTAATAATCTCTTCAACAGAAAAAAATAATAATAAATTGGGTCACTCAACACATGATTGTTTGTGGGACGCTGCTGTGTGCAAATGGCTGCCGCATTTCGCCCACAAAATACACAGTCAATTAATTTTACAGTATATTCTGTGAAGCGCATTCAGATGTCTCGAAGATGTGATAAGCTGCTATATCAAATGCAAGGATTATTATTATTATTTAACACCCAGCCCTGCTCACTGTAAACATGGCGATCAGACATCCATCACACCAGGACTCGAACATATTTTTGTTGGGAATGAATGATTGAAAAAATCCGTTTGATTTTTGTTCAGCTCCATAAAGAGACGTCTCGGAGGTGGTGAAACAGTGGCATGTTAGATTTTCACGAATATTTGTCCATCAGAGGGGGAGGTGAGGCCAGAAACAAGGCAATGTATCCTTGCTTTATAATAATTAACAACAATAATTCTGCTGAATAACAATGAACTTTCCAGGTGCTTCAGCGAGACTAGATGCAACAGCTGTACAACAGCCGATACCTAGGGGCACACGAACACACTCAATTAGAAAGAAGCTGCTTATTAAATACCTTTAAGTTCATTTCAGTTCCTTGCAGTTCTTTCGTAGCTTCTTCCAAAGATGCCCTGGAGCTCTGCAGTTTGTCCAGCTTCTCAGAAAGGCTGGCCTGTCAAAATCAGGCCAATTATATGGGTTACTCCAATCCACCACTGTTTGGGGGGCACTGCTGTGTGCAATTGTCCGCCACGTTTCGCCCACAAAATACACAGTCAACCCACTTTACACTATATTCCGTGAAGTGCTTTGCGAAGTCTCAATGACGTGATAAGGCAAGGCTTATTATTATTATTATTAATATTATTAGTGTTAGTATTATTTTCCCAGAGGCTTCGGCAGCACATTAAAACAAACCACTTTGGAAATGACCAAACTGATGTGAACGCGCCCACAAAAAAATGCAACCTTTTACACTGTATCGTGTTAGGCGCTTTGAGACGTCTTGACGACGTGCTAAGACTCTATACCAAACACAGGGATCATCATGGCTATTGTAACCAATGCAGTGAATATCAACACATTAAAAAATGCTGTGTTCCAACCTTGGTCTCGTTGTGTATATCCTTCAAAATCCGTATGTCGTGGTTCTTGTGAGGCCCAGCCACATAGCACGTCACACAGATGCAGGAGTGATCGTCCAAACAGTAATACTCGATTAATTTCTCGTGATCCGAGCACTTTCGGTCTTCCAATGAGCTGGCGGGTTCGATCAGTACGTGGTTCTTCTGTGCAGCTTTTTCAGAGTGTTTCCTGAAGTGATGCTCGCACAAGGAGGCTTCGCAGTTCATACAAGTTTTCACTGCCGGGAAAGGATCATCCAGGCAGAAATCACACAGGATCTTAATGGGCTCTTCGTTCATTTGTGTGGCTTCAAACCGTTCGATGATGTTGCAGAGCTTGAGGTTTTTCTGCAGGACGGGCTTTTGATTGTACTCGGCCCGACACTCTGGACACGAGTAAACCTGAACCGTGTCTCTTTTGTCCCAGTTTTTTTCGATGCACTTACGACAGAAATTGTGGCCGCAGGTTAGCGAGACAGGTTCGGTGTAGATATTCCAACAAATTGAACAGTTTAACTCTTCTTTCAAATTACCAACAGCTGAAGTCGAAGCCATTTTCCACCTCTGACGATCAGGATATGTTGCTGAAAGGAAGAGATTGAAGGACAATAAATTCACAGCTCGGGAGATCTTTTCAGCAGCCTGCTCCACGTCCCCTGCCTGGCCAGGGCCACCATCGGCGGTCGGGCCTTCAGTCTCTCTGCTCCCACCCTTTGCCTTGCTCCCTGCCTTGCCTCCTACAAGTCACGTCTCAAGACCTTCCTCTTCGACCGCGCCTTCGGTCACCCTCCTATCCCGACCCTCCCTGCCCTCCACCCTCCCTGATCCCAACCCCCAGCTCGGGCCCAAATCCCTGACTGTCCAGCGCCTTGGGATGTCCTCCCGACGTGAAAGGCTCCGTGTAAATATAATTTTGTATTTTATTGTAATTAGCATCATACTCATCTTCATCATCAAAATGACTGAAATGCTGAGGAGAAACATTCTTGCTGGTGTATTATTAGCGTTACTTGTCTCAATCTATTATATACAAAATATATACCCAAGTTTTGCCCACAAAATACAGTCAATCCACTTTATAACATATTCTATGAAGCACTTTCAGATGTCTCAACGACGCGAGATAAGGCGCTATATATCAAATGCAAGGATTATTAATACGTAATGAAAGATTGCTCTTTTATCTCTTCCTTAATAAGGAAGTTTTTTTTATCATGGATTGCTAAATAACGTTTACTTTGATACTCAGAGACCGTCCTGTCAACTGTGATTTAAAATCCCCTCAAAACCATTTACATTCACATTTCACGTTGAAGAATCTACTTACATCTATGTAATCATTGCCTCTCACTATTGGGAGGACTTGGAATAAATCATGTTACCCTTTCATTGTCTGATCTCCAACTAAACTCAGTTCACGTCTGTACCCCTAAACCAAGATGTGAGCCTTTGGAGTAATTCCCGTAAGATGTGTGTAAAAAAAAATAGACAATTGTGAACAATCTTTTCTTTCTGAAAAAAACATACAAGAAATAAAAAAATTTAACATAGTCCTCTGAATCCCCAATACTTTAACACTGAGACTGTTGGAAAAAAAATCTTCACTTGTCAGCACGGGAATGCAGCAGAATATGTTTTACGAGCTGTTGTCATCCATTATCAGCAGCTTGTTATCTATCGACTAGTTCAGGTAGTAATCCATAAACAGCTCATTCCACTGAGTGCCAGATCAACTCCATCTTATGTCAGGTCCAATCACACAGCCTGATGACTCAGTCTAGTAACAGTGCTAGAAGCATTAGAAGCGAACACAAGGCCAATAAAGTTTCAATAGTAGTTTGGTGTCAGCAAATTTTACAAATGGGCAAAGTTCAGAATTGACTTTGACTTTATCTCACCAACATTAATTACCGGGATGATTATTAGAACATAAGAATTTGCGAGGCAATAGAAGACCAAGGTCATCTAGTTTACCTTCCACAATCCTGGCAGTTGCTTGACATGTCATTTGCCGTGTCCCCCGCTATATACTGTCTCCCGAGATATTATTTTCTAGCAGAAATCTATCTCATTTGTTCTTGAAACAAACAACATTTTTTGCTTCCACCGTCTGTCTCCCTCGGGAGCTTGTTCCACAAGTTTACCACTCGCTCACTGAAATAGTATTTCCACAGATTTGTTCTGAATTCCCCCCCCCCCCCCTTCAATCACAGGCCGTGTGCTCTGGTTCTACTGTTCAATACAAGATAAAGCAGCTTATCAAGGTCTACATTATCTATTCCCTTCAGAATCTTAAAGCCTGTAATTATATCACCCTTTGACCTTCTCTTCTCCAGTGTGAACATGCCCAGTTTATCTTTTCACTCCTCCCAGTCCAATCCCTCCATACCCTCAATCATTTTGGTTTCCCTCTGCATCCTCTCAATTGCTGCAATATCCTTTTCATATTGCGATGACACAGTATTCCAAGTGCAGTCGCAGCAGTGATTTATAAAGCGGCGGAATTACCCCACTATTTTATTATCAGCATCCCCTAGGTCCTTTACATTTTCCGTACGGATTATTTTCTTACCATTTAAATAATAGTCCCTTCCTGGATTTTTTGTCCCATGTGAAGCACTTTGCACTTCTCTACATTCAATTTCATTTGCCATTGATCTGCCCAATTCCCAGGAATGTCGAAGTCATCCTGTAACCTATCCTGTTCATCTTTGAAGTCTACCACCTTCATTAGCTTTGTCTCATCTGCAAATGTCTCCGCTGCGTTTGTGACTCTGAGCTCCAGGAAGATGTTAAATAAAAGAGATCCCATAACAGACCCCACCACCCCCTGTGGAACTCCACTGGTAACATTCTCCCAGCCTGATGACATTCCTTGTACCACCACCTTCTCGGTTCTATCGGTCAGCCAATCATGTATCCATTGCAAGATACTTCCTCTGATTCCTGCTTTCTTTATTTTCGGTACCAGCCTTTCATGAGGAACCGTATCAAAGGCCTTACTGAAATCCAGATATACAACATCCACTGCCTTACCCTTATCAAGCTCCTTTGTCACACAGTCAAAGAAAACCAGTAAATTGGTTTGGCAGGATCTCCCCTTCGGTAACCCATATTGGCTATCTTTTATCATTTTTATTATTGTCCAGATGCTCCGTGATCTTATTTCTAATAAGAGTCTCCATAACTTTACCCACAATGGATGTCAAGCTCACTGGTCTGTAGTTTCCTGGGTCACTTCTGTTGCCTTGTTTAAAAATAGGAGTAACACTTTGAACAATTATTGCTTTGAGCATTAATTTATTTCTCCTCTCAGCTTCCGGTGTGCTCTCTGCCCTACGTTGAATTCTTTGCTCAGCACACACTGAGGGTTGGAAAAGTGACAATGCCTTTGTCACTTTGTTACCTATCCCACCTGCTTAATACCTATCCTACCTGCTTACCCCCCAACTCCACCAGCTGCTGCCTCTGCTCAGCCGGCTCCAGCCTCCTATTTGTCCCTCGCCCCCTCCATTCCACCATCGGTGGCCGTGTCTTCAGCCACTACGCCCCGAAACTCTGGAACTCCCTCCCTCAATCGCTCTGCCTCGCCCCCTCCCTTCCCACCTTCAAATCCCACCTAAAGACCTTCCTTTTTGATCGCGCTTACAGTCACCTCCCCCCTCTTCTTCTCCCCTTGGCTCGTTATCAGGCTCCGCAACTGTGAAGTGCTCCTGGACACTACCCTGTGTGAAGGGCGCTATATAAATGGAAGTTGCTGTTGTCTTTGTTGTTGCCTCCTCACACTGAATACACAGGGCTGGCTATCAGAGAGCTTCAGTGAACAACTAGCACTTGCAGAGCTAAACCCACATTGGACAGTCCAACACCACCATATGGCACACGGCAGGTCTTTCGCAGTACAGCATATTGCTTCTCACCATATTCAGGCTTTAAGTGCCGTAACCCCACATTTGGAAGGGATTAAGGGTCGGAATAAGACAGGATGAGTATCGGATATCTTGCTCAGCGATCTAACCTCCTCTCCTGATGAGCGCAACATGATTCGTTTCGCCCACAAAACACACAGTCACTCCACTTTACAGGATATCTTGTGAAGCGCTTTGAAACTGAGTATCAATGACGCGATAAGGCGCTACATCGAATTTAAGGATTATTATTATTAGCAATTATTATGATGATGATTATTATGATTAATTATTATTATTATAGCATTCAGAAAGATAGTAAGGAAACTAGACAGCATGCTCATAGTTAAGATATTTAGACTGAGACGAGCTCACCAGACTGCTGTTAACGTTAGGCAATGCCCACATATCATTGATGCCTCACACTCAGGAGCAATTTAATTTATCGCTCAAGCCATTTAGCTATGTCATAAAGTGATGTTTGTGGTAGTGGTGGTGATATCATAAGGTCGGATGATGCTGTGACATGAGGTGATGTAAGTCATGCAGGTACCTGTGATTGACTTACTATCGCATCGTGCCCTGAAATCATTGCAGTCTGAATACCAGGGAATAACTAAGGCAAAGTCACTTCTCGCAGGTTTCTCTTTTCACCAAAAGAACAGGAATACATTATGCCATCACACAGAGCATCAGCACCAAACCAATGACATCACTGCTCCAGGCTCTCGCTATTCTCCCACCAAACACACAGTCAATTCACTTTACAATATACTCTGTGAAGCGCTTTGAGATGTCTCAACGACGTGATAAGGCGCTATATCAAATGCAGGAATTACTATTAGTATAATAACACTTACATTACAGCGCCGTCTGTCAGTAAAGAAGCTATCCCAATCGATCTGGGAATTCCTTTGCAGTGGCTTGTGCTGCAACGCCAGAATATAAATCACATGTTTATATTATAAATGCTCGTGACTAGGAATAGAGCTATAATCACACCCAAATTCAAATGGGTTTGCTCTGTGTGGAATGTCGTTAGTGCAAATTGCCTGCCAGGTTTGTCTGTAGAACATTTATTTTCACTTTTAATCAACTGTATATTGCAAAGAGCTTCGAGACATTAATTAAATGTGAAAAGTGTACAAGTTATTATTATTAATAATTGAAATATGACGGAATTATTTACAAGGCACGAAAGAAGGAAGGAATAGCTCTAAAGGGAGCTTGTTTGGTCCTAGATTAAAACTGATGATATAAAGTTGACACAATCCAGTGAGAATACTGGCTGTCACTGGAATACTCTTCACGTGAACACAAACATACGTGGATAAAATTACAGGCACCGGCTCAGCACATCGCTTTGAGACGTCTCAAGGACATTAAGATACATCAAATATGTGGATTATTATTATTTATTGTCGCAACAATTGTTTTTCTTTTTAAGGTAAGCGAATCCTCTGCAAATGCAGACCTGATTGGCCAGATATTAATTATAATGTTAACAATAATACATTTACCTGGTAAGTGGAGTCCTGTAGCTCAGTGGTTAGAGCACTGGTCTCACAAGCGAGAGGACCTGGATTGGATTCCCGGGCAGGACGAAACATTGGGGAAGTTTCCTTACTTCACAGACCTCTGTTTACCTAGCAATAAGTAGGAACCCGGTTGTTAGTCGACTGTTGGATCGCTCTTCCGGGGGTAATAATTCCTTCAAAATAAATAAATAATAATAATTTGGTCACTCAATCCACCACTGTTTGAGGGACGCTGCTGTGTGCAATTGGCTGCCGCATTTTGCCCACAAAATACACCGTCAATTCACTTTACAGTGTATTCCGTGAAGCGCTTTGAACGCCTCGAAGACGTGATAAGGCGCTGTATCAAATGCAAGGATTATATTATTATTACTTTCCAAAACCAGTGCCATCGGGGCACTGAGCTGGGTGCACCGAGAGGGATACCCACTGGAGGGCAGTCATGCGCCATCTGCCAAAATGTAATCCAAACTCTGTTTACCTGGCGGAGATTGTTCAAATGACAGTCACTTCAAAGCACTTTTCTGTGCTGCACTTTGAAAGAAACAAAGTCTAATTTACCGTAGCAATCACTTGAAGCCTTGAGGAATTAAGGCAAAAAAATATCTGGGCTTTAGATCTCACTGATAGTGCTGGTCCCTGATTAGAATGTGTTCGATGCAATATTGTTATCAGGGGATTAGAAACTTCTGATTTCGAGCAGCAAATTTTCAGAGGATTTGCGAGCTGCAGAGAGAGAGAGAGAGAGAGAGAGAGAAAAGTAACTAGGATTCTTTTCTTAAGCGAAACAAAAGTGATAGCACAAGGGATTTAAAGCTGTTAGGAAAGGAGATAACATGGAAGTTATAATGATAATAATCCTTGCACTTTATACAGCGCCTTATCACATCGATAAAACGTCTCAAAGCGCTTCACAGAATTTTTATTTTCGGCGAGCGAACTGCCTGTGTATTTTGTGGGCGAAACGTTGGTAAATTCTTTGAATTAAGTAGTCGGACAAAGATTGACTACCTTCAAAAGTCAGAAACTACAACAACAGTAACTTCAACAACAACTTGTATTTATATGGCACTCCTCGTGCAGGGAAGCGTAAAAGCATTTCAGCAGAAGTTTTCTCCTGTTACGACCTGTGGTATACACTGTTAGGTGTGATGGGGGGGTGGGGGGGGGGGGAATAATAAGTGGCTTTGCAAAGAGAATAAAGTGAAAAACGAGGCAAGATGTTGATTGATGGAGAGAGTGTTTCAAGGACAAAAGCCACCTGCAGTAGTGTGCCAAGAGCTGGAGTGGGTGTGCAACAGGCTGAGTAGCCTTTACACACTCACGGATCGTTCACTCTTGTCAAGAGAGAGGATGACTGCGATCAGTGCACTCGGATCTATGCAGTCTGTGATCTGAATCTAACAAACCCAAACCGGGCTCCATAAAACGCACCTTTTATCCCCGCAGTTTGATTTCTCTCTCTCTCTCTCTCTTTCTCGCTAACTCTGTTGCAGTCACACGGTTAATATTGATGGATGTACAGTACTGTCGGGGACAAGGTTGGGAGGTACAAAGGAGGTGGAGTTGTCTTCAAAATTATGAGGAAGTGGTTCTGATACCGGGGAATGTAATTTATGGGAACCTTGCCGCTCGGGCAGTTTGTCTATTTTCATTTAATGTCCTGGAATATCTCAGGGTGATTGATCTCTTTCTAAGGAGCTGTGTGTGTTACCCAGGTATCTCTGCACCTTGCGTGGGCTGGTCTGATAACAGCAACAACAACCACCACCTAGAATCAGTCAATCAATCACTGATAATCCAGGAGCAATTAGGTATTAGAGATGATCTGAGACCTACAACTCCTGAACTTGTGATAAAAACAGAAGTCGCTGGAGAACACTCAGCAGGTCAGGCAGCATCTACGGAGAGAGGAAACTTTCCATTAGAAACATCTATGGAGAGAGGAAACTTTCCTTTCTCCATAGATGCTGCCTGATCTGCTGAGTGTTCCCAGCAACTTCTGTTTTTATTTCAATTTCCAGCGTCTGCAGTATTTTAACTCCTGAACTTGTGTTGTGTTCATGTCGAATATTAAGGAAGTGGTTGAAACCAGAGAAAAATGCTTAAACATCATTAAACGGTTAACATTGTGAGCAAACATTCAGGCTAAAGCAGAGTAACCTGATCCAAAACCGGATCCAAATCCCTGACTGTCCAGCACCTTGGGATGTCCTCCCAATATGAAAGGCGCTGTACAAATGTAATGTTGTATTGTCATACCAGGAATTCAGAGTGTTTGTATGTTTGGGTGTGTTTGTATGGGGGTGGTGTATGTGTGTGGGTGTGTGTGTGTGTCAGTGGTGTTTGTCTGTGTGTGTGTGTGTGTGTGTGAGTGGTGAATGTGTGTGTGTGTGTGTGAGTGGTGTGTGTGTATGTGTGTGTGTGTGGTGTGTGTGTGTGTGTGAGTGGTGTGTGTGTATGTGTGTGTGTGTGTGGGAAAGTTGATGGGGCGATAAAGCTTTTGAGGAAGTGACAGCTCTCAGTGTGTACAGTATAACAGGTGCCTCACACTCTCCACGGTAACTCATTGGTTCTCAGGAATTTTCAGAGCCAAGAAGCTCCGGTCAGTAACAGCATCTGAGCTTCGAGTTTCACTTCTGCTTTGATCTCACTCTGGCCAGTGAAGGGGCATCCCCACCCCACACACTGCCACACACACACACACACACACACCACATACACAAATCTCCCCCCCACCCCACACACTCACAGCACATCCAAACACACAAATCTCCTCCCACACAAACACACAACACCCCACCCCCACACGCGTGCACACACACACACAAATCTCCCCCACACATGCACACCCACACACATACAACCCCCCCACCCCTCCGCCCACACACCCACTCAACCCTGGCTCCCAGCAGCCATCTATCAGTGGTCAGTGATCCACCATCAAGACCAGCATTAACTACAGCCAATCCCACAGCGTTTCAGGCTTCTTTCCCAAAGCGATTAAGGCAGGAACTGCCTGTATGGTTAAGTAGATGCTCACGAAGACCCTGATGCCACAATCACAGAGGCTCTCATTCTGGCTCCAGGGTTCAGCGAGGCCCCACTCACCTGCGCTCTTCCTGGCACCATCCGTCAGGCCAGGTAGGTCCCAGGCATCACTGAGGGCTCGGTTTACTGACACACTTCCTGAATCCTGAGATAACTTCCAGGGAGATGCTGTGCTGCACATTGTGTAATCCCAGCCTCTGTCTGCAGGCCTGATCCTGCCCTTCATCACGCAGTGTATTAAAGCTCCGTGCGAGGAGTACCAGCGAGAGGACTCGCTCTCTGGGCTCTTTCCTGATTTCAGCAAGTGCTGGGGCCATGGACACAAGAACATAAGAATTTGCTGAGTGAAGGAAGACCAAGGACCATCCAGTTCGCCTTCTACCCATTCTGGCAATCACTTGACATGTCGTGTCCCAAATTATGTACTGCATCCCCATAAGAATGTCCCATAAAACATAGTCACGCAGAAGGTCTCCCTCTGGCTTAAACCTGGTGTTGACAGATTCCACAGGTCATTTTTTTTTTGCCTGCTTCCCTTTCATCCCGCGCCTTCAGCCACTGCGCCCTTAAACTCTGGAACTCTCTCCCTCATTCCCTCCGCCTTGCCCCTTCCCTCCCTCCCTCACTCCCTCCCTCCCCACTTTTAAATCCCGTTCTAGAGTTTTGTCTCTTCTGCCTGTAGAGAGGAGAGGGAACGTAAAATGCTAACGTACTTCCAACCTACAACACGTCACCTGCTCCTTCCCCGCAGTGAACGGCACGAACGATTTCATTGATATCTCACTGCTCCACTCAATCGCTTTGTTATTCTTACTGTGTCACAGGGAAAGCAGAGATTATCGCGAGCCCAGCAGAGTGGTTTCAGATACAAATTAAAATGAAGTGCTCTGGTGGAGATCACCCTGAACTGACCTCCACAGTCCTCTGGCTCTTAGAATACATGAACATTTTAATTGAAGCCTAAATGAGTTCTGTGACTGATTTCCTCCTCGTGTTCTGCTTTCATCAGTCAAAGAATCCCTGGAAGATGAATAATATTACCCACTGCATCTGTTTCAGAAGCGAATAAAAGATCCACATTATATTTGTTAATGAACTAATTATAGCTAAATTCCATTACTTCAGCGGCCTCCATCCCACACGGCTCCTGTTGGGTGTTGTGAATGAACCTGTGGCGTTGTGAATGCAGCAATGGCTGTGCTGTAATACACACTGCAGCTGACATACCATTTCCCCGATCAGATTGTAGCTCGTAACATCACAGAGCTCTTGTTAAGACAAGAATACCGGCCAGCTTCGTGTCTCTTGCTCTGTTCGCCCCACCTTCACAGCGGAGTTTACAGCCAATCTGCCCCCTCTCTGTCCAATGCCATCCCACACCTCCAACCTCTCCTCATCTCCCCTCCCCAGTCTCAAACGCCACCTCAACATTTATCTGTGTCCATGTTCTCTGTCACCCTCTGCCTCCCCTCCCTCCTCAGCTCCTCCCCCCAACCAGCCCAGCTTGGCAGTGAAAAGCACTTTAGGTCGTCCTCGAGACGTGAAAGCCGCTGTAAATGCCAATAATAAATTGTATTGTGTGAGGCATGTGTGTGAACAACGCCCACTTGGACCATTTGCTATAACTTGAGTCGGCACAAAAAGAAATCGATTCCTTTGCATTGTTTTATTGCTTTTTTTTATTCAGTGGCAAATCATTGAAATATTGAAAAATAAAATACAATAGTTAAAAGAATGTGATTACATTCCGCCATTTTATTAATGTAAACAAGTGCACTGAAGGGAGTTTCAGAAGTCTCAACATATTTACAAGACATTAAAATATAATGTTTAATACAATTTGTGATTTGGATTACTTCTCTAGGAAACTATAAGATATGATTTAAAAAATACATAATATGTATTTGCTTTGAAGCCAGAGACGTTTTAATCACACTTACAGCTGTAGTGGAAAGGTACAAGGTTCCAAAGTTTCATCGTTTAAACAAACATGATTAAAGTAATTACCCCCCAAAAGGGAGATTGCATTTGATTTGCTTGAAAGGGGATAAAAAGTTCGGATTCCAAATCAACAAATAAATGAGGGGGAGAGGCGGTGGGGGGGGGGGGGGGGGGAGAGGGAGAAGTGAGGGGGGAAGGGGGAGGAGAGTGAAGGAATTGGAGAGTGGGGGGGCGGGAGGGAAGAGGAGGCCAGAGGGAGGAAGGGGCTAAAAATTTTTTTTGAAAGAGCGAAATGATCAAACAGCTTATCTGAACTCCCCATACCTTCCCACTCACACAGTTTGAACACAAAACTCTCACACATATGCCCCCGAAATGATAAGAAAACACAATTCCTTTGTCTTTGCCACCTGAAGGGCATTCGAAGCCCGAAAGCTGCTTTAACGCCTCCCCACCAACCCTTTCTCTCTCTCTCTCTTAGGCAGTATATGATTCAGCTGAATTTGCTTTAATCAGACAAGACACCTATGTCGTTCTGATGACTCCATCGATTAATGAATGGAATTATCACCCATGCACCCGGTAATAAATTGCTCTCGATATGCACCTATCCAATGAGTTACAGTACAGCTCTGTCAATCTAGATATGTTAGTTCACTATAATAATAATAGTAAGCTCTATAATAATTACATGTAAACATTTCTGGTTAGGAAATTTTGAGGACTGAGAGGCAAGGCTACAGATACAGTGCATAGTTTAGACAACGGAAGCACACAATAAATTACAACAAAAAAATAAAAAAAGTTTCAACACGTGTAAACTATTACAACGGAAAATGCAGCACGTGAAAGCACGTCAAAAAGACCCGCGAGATTACCCCCCCGATTCCTCTTACCCTAACACTGTCCCCCAAACTACACACATCAAATTTGCCATCACAACTGCAGCTCCACTATTGCTTTACGTATACTTATGGGAACGATAATCAGCAAAAATGGACAGCGGTTTTACTAAACCCGTCTGCACGTCTGACATCTGACATCTATCTACCCCAAAGAACCACAGACAGAAGCAGCTTTTAGTTCATGTAAACTTCATTTTTTTTTTGTTTCGCTTGTAAAAGGACTAGTGTCCTGTTTTTCTACCGGACAGAGGTAAACAAAGGAAAAGTGCCTTGATTGAGGTATTGTGGTATCCTCTGTAGGCGGTGGATGTAAGTAAGGCTGTTACCTTGTCAAGCTTCTCTGTGCCTCTTTCAGCAAGCTGTCGAAATCCATCGTGTCGTATTTGCTTTTAACGGGAGCGGGTTCCAAATCCTCCGCACTGCAATCTGCAATAGATCGAGAGGTCTCTGGTCATAAGGTCCTTGTAGATGACAAGAGCGAGCGACGCAGGAGAATGTGAACTAACTGAAGATTCTGGATGAAACCACCTCATTTCAGGTGTGCAAAACGGTCCTCATTCTACATTACCCAACACAATATTCCTGACACTGACACAGCGCTGGTCAATCTTTTATTTACATAATATTAATGACATCTACAACAACAGCTCACATATATATATATAGATATATAGCACCTTTACGTGGGGCAGTGTTTCAGAAATATATGCTAAATGATCTTCAAGGTAGACAATTAAATTCCATAATTTCAATCAAGGATTACTTGGTACAAGTCTCTACAACAGATTCAAATGGCTTTTTGGTTTTAACCTTAGGCTAAAAGTTAAGAGATGACTTTGCTGGCTATCTGTTCATTATACTAAGCGCCATCCATTAAATGGTCAACTCGGCTCTTACCCTAAGAGTCCATGTTTGTTAGTTTCTGCCTCTTCTCTCTCCAGGGCCACAGCTACAGCTCAGACAAGTGTCTCACTCAGACAGCTCCTTAATTTACCCCAAACACCGATCAAACCTGCCTTTCTGTGAACTCCCCGCTTCTAGGCAATCTTACTGCTTAACTACACGACATGCTGCTGTTACAGTCATGCCCTTTGGTCACTCAATCCACGACTGTTCGTGGGACACTTGGCTGCCACCAAATACACATATATTCCGTGAAGCACTCTTGAGATATCGATGTAATAAGGTGTTATGTCAAATGCAAGGATTTAATATTTATTTATTTATTTATTATTTATGCCTTTCCACTAGCAATGCCAAGCCACTTGTCGTGTGGAAAATTATACTGTTGGACACTGTGGGATACTGGATCCCATGGCCATGGGATACCAGGAGGGATCGTGAGCTAAACAATTAGCCAAAGGATTATTGGTGTGCTGGTGTCCCCAGGGAATGTCGAGATCAGCCTGCCTTGTTCTACATCTTCTGCAGTTGTAAGCCTAAAACTTGTAACTGTTTAATAACCGTTTTGCTGATTAATAAATTAATCTATCGATTTATCCTCTGTCTACTGTCTTACCTCAGGGTCAACCACATTACTAAAACCCTTCAAGTGAAGACAGAAAAGCATCCCTTCCCTGTTCCTCCTCCACCCCTCCCCCAAATAAAATCAGGAGAGCAAATGGACACTCGCTTACCCAGGTTAGTGTAACTGGCTTTGCAGAAGCGCCTGAGAGCTCCATAGTATAGCTGTAGGGCAGGATCGTTCTGCTTCTGCAAATCGTGCCCATTCTCCAGGGCCAAGGAGGCATCGTGACTGTAACGATAGGTGACCAATCCATACTGGTCACTGCGTCCAACACACAGAAACGTTAACGTGGCTTCCATATGGGGCACAGACTCGCCTTCACATACACATAGCCCGTCTCGTCACACAGTGTGTAAATAGCCCAGCTCTATGTATCCTTACCCTTTACATCTCTGATACCCTTATCTTTCACCCTTCACGTACACTTTGCACGACTCGCCACAACACAAGTTGTATAAAAGGTGCAGCAACGTCTATATAACCTTACCCTTTCTCACAGGCAAGAACTTTGCATTCCTCAATTTCCCCAAAGGCTTCAAAGCGCCGCATCACCTCTGAGCGGGTCATCCCACACGTTAGCTTCCCCACGTAGACTATACGGTGTTCATCCTGAACAAACACATTAGAACAATTTGCACTTGGAAACAGCGTAGGGAGGACATGTCAAAGCTCTTTACAGAGAGCAAGTGGGGGGAGTTGAGGGGGTGGAGAGGAGAGGATAGTTGTCTGAAGGGCAGTGACTGGCAGCAAAGCAGAGAGCAGACGGGTGTGAGTTGCCTGCCAACGTGCTGTGAGGTGCCGGACGATGCCTCAATCTCTTGCTTCTTGGCATTGTATTATTCTAAATAAAAACTCTGCCTGCACAACCCTCGCTCCAACTCCCCTCCGCTCCCCACCCCCAACACCTTGGCTCAGTAAATATTTCCCTGGCTCTAATGACTCTGACTCACACCCCCCCAGTGGGTAAGAACAGTAACTGAAGCAGGTTTGTGTTGTGGATTGATTCCGCTGAGAAGCAGCCAAATCACACACTGTGTTTCCCTCTCAAACACAAGCCGGTGGAATTACAATGACTTTTTATTCAGTCAGATCCACTGAGAGGGACGCTGGGCCTGTGTTCGACTGTAAAAATGCACAATTCAGCTGCGACTCCGTGTGATAAAAGGTTCCTAAAAAGATCTGAAAGCAGTTATCGGAATAACGCCATATAATATTTATATCTGACCGACATACACCAAAGTCTCAGTTTACAACCGTCACTTGAATTTGTAGTAAGATTAGATCTCGGTCTGTAAATCAGTCCCTGCTTTTGTTTTATGACTTTTACACAGGGAGTGTGGGGAGGTACATTGTATATTTTTTCCTTGTCGGGGGCTGTGGAGGACAGAGAGACGGGCATGGGCAGGAGAGTAGTGTTGTACACAGTGACAGTGGCTGGGACAGTGACAGTGGCTCTCTCTCTCACACACACGGACACACACAAGATCAGAGAAGAGAATTATCGTGATTAAATCACCGCTGCTCGGCCAGGGTTGAGTTCTGTGGAATTCTGTATCCCGTATCTATTGCGACACGTGAGAGCAAAAACGCACTGTAATGCTGACAGTAAAAGGAGATATCTGGCATCTCGTCTTACTGTCTGAAGTCCAGCACTAAAATACCTGCTCTGTGGCAAACACAGGGAAACAAGTCAAATAATGCTTTGTCAAACAGAGACACAAACGAGCAACACAAAGAGTAACAATAGCTGAACTGCCTGCGTTTGCTAACAGAAGAATTTGCTAGACAAAAGAAGAGCAAGGTCCATCCAGTTCGCCTTCCACCATCCTGGTAGGCACTTGCATATGTCGTGTCCCAAACTATATACTGTATATCCCACAATATTATTCCCTAAAAGAAATCTATCTAATTTGCTTTTTGAAAGAATCGACACTTTCTGCTTCCACCCGAGGGAACCTGTTCCATAAATTTATGACTAAGTACTTCATCAACTAAATAAAAAGGTGCCCGAGATGTAAATCAATGTCGCGAATAATTACTGTTACTGTTAATTACTGCATGGGCTCCAACAACAACAAACAACAACAACTTGCACTTATATATAGATCAATCCTGAAGCTTGTCGGTGGAGCTGGGGATCTTGGTTACTAGTAAGGTGTTGGAGGCTGAGGGTTACATAGAGACACGTCAGAAAATATCCCAATGAAACACATTGAAACCTTGTGATCCCAATACAACAACAACAACTTGCACCTATATAGCACTCTCCACTCAGGGCAGCATCTCAGAGCGCTTAACAGTGTAGTAGAGCCTGACTCCGAGCCGGGGAGGACAGGGGAGGTGGCCGTAAGCACGTCGAAGAGGAAGGTTTTCAGACGGGATTTGAAAAAGGGGAGAGAGGGGGGCAAGACGGAGGGATTGAGGGAGAGTTTCCAGAGTTTCGGGACGTAGTGACTGAAAGTGGCTGAAATACACGTTCGAATCTGGCTGAGATTTCAACTTCAATATACACAAGTTTTACACGCTCAAGTTGGCCCTCTATTCCACAGATTATCAGAGCTAATGGCAAGGGGGGTGTTGGGTGTCTGACACGCAGAAACCCATCCCATGCTTAAGAGTTTCCACATGGATGCCACATACCCATGGAAATTTCCCTGTGTGTGAATGGAATGCACACTCCCTTCTCTCGCTACCCCCCACCCATGCCGGTCGCTACTGATTAGTGTTTTATTGGAATCGAACCAGCGAAATGGGAGACGGATTCCAAAGCACAGCATGTGGTGCTGAGCTGTGTGTGTTGCTGTTAAAGGCAGAGAGACAGGTCACCATTCCGGTTGTACTCACTATGGCTAGATTCCGCTTGTCCCTTTGGTTTGTTTTCTCAAAGAATTCACCTTCCTCCAAATTCTGTCCTTCCAATAAATATCTGTCACCATCGTCGTCTCTATGGGATTTTCACACGCAAAAAAATAGTTACAACTTCCAATTAACAAGCGGTTCTCCCGGATGGTCTGGACAATAATTACCACGAAAAATGGCGACCGAGTTACTGGGGGCAAAGGTTACCGAGTTACTGAGACTAATGGTTAGTGAGGCTTGTGAATGGTGATGGACTGTGAATGCCTTTCACGTCAGGAGGAGGAACCTCGCATACGGGCCACGGAATAATAATAATAATGTTTGCCTTCCCCAAGAGCAGACTCCGCAGAAAGCTCCAGGTCACAGTCTGGGCTCCAGTTCCTACCTGACAGATTCTGGCCGTTCTGGGGATCTGGACTGTGGTGATCCACTGCTGTGGCTACGCTGAGGGCTGGGTGCTGACCTGCCTGACAGGATGCCGTCAGCAGGAAGCGTGGTCCTGAGCTGCGGCTGGGGGTCGGGATGTGAGGAGCCGGAGGGTGGAGGAGGCTGAGACTCAGGGATAGCACCAGGCTTCTTCACCCTCTCCCCCTGCCTCTGATCTGAGCAACGGTAATGCGAGTCAGAGTCTCGCTCATTGTCCTCGAGCATATGCTGCTTCTCTTCCTCGGGGAGGGCCTGTTCTGGGTAACCAAAGTGTTGGTACAACTTGGCCCGAATCTCTTGGTCTTTCATTGTCTTTTTATTGCTGCTCTGGCCCAAAAGGGTTTTGTTCTGCTCCAGTTGCTCAGTGTTAGGTCCGTGACCGTGAGCAGGAGAGAGTTTCTGCCTCTTTTCGCCATAGGGATCACATTTGGCCTTGAGGCTGTGCTGACCGCTGTGTCTGGGCAGCTCCCAGAGTCTCAGGACCTTCCTGTCGGGCTCAGGCTCAGAGCTGTACAGTTGGCAGTAGTCGTGGTCGCCAAAGCACCTGGAGTACGCCCGTTTCCCCTTCCTGCCGTCGCCCTGGGCGGGCACCACCGCGGCTTTGCTCAGGTAAGCATAGAGCTCAGTGTCCTCCAGCTGCTTCTTCACCAGACGCTTTGGCGACAAGGATCGGTTCACCTCGTGCCCGCCGCCCGGGGCGATCTTCAGCGCTGACTTGAAGGGATCGTCTCTGGCGGTCTTGTGGGGAGGAGTGGTGGGGGGTGTGAGACCTTGTGATACAAAAGACACAGAGCCAGGGTCAGAGGACAGTCACAGGCACGGGGCGGGGGTGGGGGTGGGGGCGGGGGGGGAGGTTTCCAGACAAAATAATTTTCAACATTATTAAAAAATAGTCAAACGTTCTCTCTCTCCTTCTCCCTCCCAACACCCTCTACATCGTACAAATATAACGGATTCATGTAGGTGTGTAATACAGCAGGGATCGGAGTTACAACAACAACATCTTACATTTATATAGCGCCTTTCACGTCAGAAGCACGTCCCAAGGTGCTGGACAGTGAAGGGTTTGCACCCGAGCTGGAGGTTGGAGTCAAGAGGGGAGGAAGGTAAGGGGGCGGTGGGGAAGGGGAGTAATGGAAGACAAGACTGGAGCCCGCCCCCCATCCCCGCTTTCCCTCGGGAAGGTGTGGAGCAGCACAGAACCTCTAATAAAAATGTAACAGGAACTTTAATTTAATGTGCAAAGCATTTTTTGTGCCTTTTTTTTGCAGAAAAAAAATCCAATTTTTTCGAGGGGGATTGGAAATGGCTGGAGCAACTGAGCCTCGCTGATGTGAAAGCAGGTTTTAAAATCCATTTACGTTCGCTTATTAATATTTATCTGACAGCACAAAGCGTCATCAAATAGAATAAGTTACAGCCTTGAGGCAATGTGTCCCAGCGCCCACGCACTTGTACAAAGCCAGCTCCTGCCTGCGCGTGTACTGATAACTAATAACACAGCCTGTGCCAACGGCTGCTCACAGCACCAACCAGCACGTAACAGGCTCCGTGAGAGCACAGCAGCCAGTGCAAAACAGCAAACCGCTCTCATATCTACACCTGCTTTTCCAGCAAACAGCAGCAACTTGCACTTATATAATAATAATCCTTGCATTTGGTTGTAGCGCCTTATCATGTCTTCGAGACGTCTCAAAGCGCTTGGCAGAATATACTATAAAGTGAATTGACTCTTTATTTTGTGGGCGAAATATAGTGCCTTTCACGCAGGATAGCATCGCAGAGCACTGAAAGAACAACGTAGGCACTGAATAGATGGCAGCAAAGCTCTGCAATGACACTCTGCAGGACTCCGCATCTCCCTTGCTCTTCCCTTCCTCCTACACGCTACTCCTCGCCTCTTGGCTTCTGGCCTCACCCCACCTCCTGCTCCCACGCCCGGCCCCCTCGCTTGCCCCGCCTCCCAGCTCCTCTCGCTTGCCCTGCCTCCTGCTCCCTCGCCCCGCTCCAGGGAGGAGTTGCAAGTGCTCCTGGATTTATCCTTACCAGCTGTTCCGCACAGCTCCACACTCAGTGTTTGCTCGAAGGCCTTATTCTCCAGAGGAGAATCCTTGGAGTCGCTGAAGATAGGAAAGAACCTGTCAGTGAGAGCCAACTGTGCCCAAATGCCAATCAAAAACATCACGCGAGAGACTGACATTGCTGAATTAGTACAGTAACAATGAGAAGAGCTGGGATAACGTACCTCTCAGACTCCGGGCTCAGTAACAGGGATGTAGGTTTCGCTGTAAATTTAAATAACCACAAACTGTTAGTGATGGCACTCGGCTACTCGGTAATCGATAGCGATACAAGCTCCGGACGCTTCTTGGTGATATTTCGGTACCGACGATGGGTTTCAATCATGATTGAGAATCATTAAAGTCTGTGCTTAAAATCACAACATACACCTGGGGGGAGGCAGGGGGGGTTCTAACTGGAAGGAATAATGTAACCTTAAGTAGCGGGTGAATTGGTTGAAAATCACAATCTAGTTTGGCATGTCTGCTAACGGCGCATCTAACGCGGGAGACGAGCATTCCCACAGGCCCCGGTGAAGCCGGGAATAATCCCGAGATTGAGCCGTCTCATCCTGACACCAACACAAGCAATTTCTTCCCCCCTCCCAAAAAATGTAATGAAATTTGGGTGAAATCCGTTTACTGATTGGTTTTCACCCCCAGCAAAGGGTATTTACTTATCTATTGATAAAAATCTGTATATTTAAAAAAAACAGACTTTTAATGGTCCTTACTCATGGTGCAATGGGACATTAAGGGCAAATGACATTTTAAATCAGTTTCACCGAGTAACACAACAACAAAGACACAGAGCTGGAGGAATCAGAGAGGACAGGGCAAGACAAGACAGACACTGACACCCAGAGAGCAATGAGTAAAAAGCAGCAACCAATATCCTTCCACGAGCAGCCAACGTCTCAAAGAGCTTCCCAGGATTTGGTGTAAGGCAGTGACTGTGTATTTGTAGGCAAACGCAGCAGCCAATTTGCGCACATTAAGACACAGAGCATGGCAACAATTCGTTTTTTTTTTCAATTAAACAAAAACTCTGAAGTGTTTGAACGGGATAATGGATATTCCATAAACGGGTGGATTTCCCTGCTCTTCAGCAACGGGAAGCAGATGGGGGAATAAACCGAGGCAATCCCATTCTCGCCTCATTGTGAGGAGCGAGCGAGCAGCAGAGACAGATCCGGACACAGAAAGCAGTATAGAGTATTGAGCTAGAGAATGAGGCAGCAGATTAATAACTTCTTGAAGTAATGAACGTGAACACAAGCCGCTGGAGTAACGGGAGCTACCCTCTGAGAAGAGATAGCAGGACGGACAGGGCCGGGCGATCAACAACAATGAATGAATTGAAGCAGAGAGAGGGTAAAGGAGATTACCTAGCTTTCTGCTAGTCTTGGCTTCTTGCATCTTGTTTGCATTTAATGGGAGGTCCTGTGCAGTGCAGGCTCGAGGGTCCTCAACTATATGAAAACATGGGATCAAGGTATTCGCAGGAAGGTCAGGAGGTGAGGAACTCTCTTCATTGCCGTCCTCCTCGGGCCATTGCATTGGGTTAGGGGATGGCAGCCGGTCATCTGACACCATGTGGGTACCACTGTCACAGAGTCGCCTTCCGGAACAATCTACCTCAACTTCCGCTACCTGCTCCTCCTGCTCAAGCCTGCCCTCAACCCTCAACGGCCTGGCCTCCTTTGTAGCTTTCCCCGAGTCTCCCCTGGCTAAGCTCCTGGCTGACGCTCCCTCTACACTACAGCTCAGGACGTCGCTGAGCTGAGGGTTCAGTCTCAACGAGCGTCTCACGGCCAGACAGGCAGCCTCTGGCTTCTTCACCGCGTCTCCTGCTTCAGTCTTTCTCTTCCCAGAGCCCCTTCTGGCCTTTTCCAGCACAGCCTGGCCGGGCTCCGGCTGTCTGTTAGCGGGTGAATCAGTGTAAACAAGTGCGGGGTAGAGAGGATTGTGCAGTCGATAAGGCTTACTAACATCCAGAGCGATATTGTTCTCCAGCAGCTCCCTCAGCATCGACATTTGGGGAAACTTTCTTACGTTCCTCTCTGGGGCTGGAGAGCTGATGGCCTGACACGGAACGGCGTTTAACACGGAGGCGTTGGATCGAGACGCTCTCTCTCCGCCGGGGTTGGGAAGCACAGAGCAGTCGGACTTGTCTCTCTTCCCGCTGCACCAAGGCGGGGTGGTAGGCCATTTCCTCACCGGAAGGCAGTAGGTGTGCATGTAACTAATGAGCTCAACTACTGAGTGTAACTCCGCTCCTGTGCTAAACTGGCAGCTTTCAGTCCAATGGCTCTCAGCTGACACCCCTACATCTTCCGACTGTATGGGAGCGAAACAAGGCGGAACACCCTGTCCTTGTTTGCCATTCCCGCCCCCATTCCCATTCCCAATCCTGTCACTGAAGCAATTCGATTCCTCATTAGCATCATCACTACTAAGACAATCATCACCGTGGTGCTGAGCCTCACCTTGCTGGTGGTGTGACTGATGATGCTGGGTAGTCCACCCTGGATTGCTTGGGTCTGTATTACTGAGATGGGAACCGGCTGCTTTTAACTGAGGAGGGCAGGTAGCTGAAGTCAGGTACTTGTGGAGCTCTGTGAAGGGTCGATGCTGGCAAGTGCTGTTGGCCTTGCCGCCGCCCTCTTCCTCCTTCATGTTCACAAACAAAACAAACATCCATTACAAGGCAAGGTACAACCAAGGGTTTCCCTGCCTGCCATCGGGTCAAACTCTAGCTTCCCTCAACTTTGTTTGTGTGAAACCAGTGACTCCGTCGCATGCCTCTGCTCCGTGCTCATGCAATGAAGACCCCTCCCCCACCTCCGCACCCCCCACCATACCCGCTCAATTTTTATCAGTCCTGAACCAGGAAACACTGAAGTCAGTTGTTATATCCCCAATCACTGGGCGGATTACTCTTTGCCAACAGCACAGACTGGGGATTGAGCCTGGGATCTGTCTCGCTGCTCTGTACGGCTCGGGGGAACCGCACCAGTTCCTCACTGAGCCACTGGGGGAGCCTCTGAGGAACCACTTGCCAGCCCCACTTTAAGCTGTTGCAGTGTTCAATCTCCAGCAGTTCCTCTTGTGCTGTCGAAGGATTCATTTGCAAAACAAAATGCCCCTTAATCCTGATATTCAACCCAAACAGGACAACAGCAGCTTGACTTCTCTAGTGCCCTCCACATTGCAGGGTAGAATCTAGGAGCACCAGCACCCATTCACTCTTTACTGAAAGACAAAGTCAGGTTCAACCACTTTCTACGTCTGCGCTCCACATCGGCGCTCCAGGGTGATGCAGTAAATTCCAGCGCCTCGGGATGTCCTCCCGACGTGAAAGGCGCTATACAAATGTAATTTTGTATTGTACCTTGAGGAAGGGCCGGCGAGATTGCGGCTTGCGATTACCGGCTCCGTGCCGAGACACCCGGCTCCCTTTCTGCCGCTCGTACGTCAACTGGGCGCTTTGCGGAGCGAGGAGGAGTTTCCTCAACTAAACGGGGAGAAAGCCAGAAAAATAACCACAGCTCCCTCCTCACTCGCAGTTCAATGTCTCCTCCTCAGAAAGTTTACTCTAATCCCAGACAGACAAACACTGCCCACAACGTGACACGCATTTAAACGCAGCCTTTGAGAAAATGTCTGTCTTCAACGACAAGACTGGTTCCTTTAGTATTTTTGCATCCGAAATAAACGGAGACTAGTGCCTTGTGTTCATGTGCAGGGTTGCCCAGAGGTTGGTCCCACTCCCTATAAACAGCAGGAAGATTCCTTACCAGAGAAGCCTCGTCAGGCTGGGAGACAGGAGGTGCCGGTGAGGACACAGCGCCCAGTTGTTCAGCCTCGACCCCGAAAGCAGACAGGCTCACATCGTCCACAGCGATGTCCCCCAGAGTGGCTGTCAGAGCCGCCAGTAATGCCTCATTCTCCTCTTCTATGATCTACAATAGGTGTAAGTGTGGGTTACTCAGACAAGCTGACAAACGGTCACTACACTTAACAGTCAATCCTGTGAACATAAAAGGCGCTGCACCAACCTTCACTGTATTGTTATTTTTAACTCTTTATTTCTCCAAATATGGGGCGGCTCGGGGGACGGGGGTGGTGGGGGGGGAAAGCGGGAGCTCCTCCACTCTTGTGTTTGATATTTGATGTTGGTTAAGGAGACTCCTTAATAAGTTATCCGAGTAACCTTTCGCTTGCTGACTGACAGAAGCAACGTCTGCCAACCCCACCCAACCCATCCCATTCCCCCCACCCTTTGCTCCGTGTCAGAATGAAACATGAGAGGTGAACGACACACACACACACACACACCTGGAAGAGCTCAGAGCCGTCAGTGCTGTAGTGACTGGAGCTGATGTCTGATTGCTCGCTGTCCCACTGCAGCTCCCCCAGGCAGCTGCCCGTGTCCAGGTCGTTCACATCGAGCTGCGAGAGGTCGATCTCCGGGAAGTCGGAGTACAGGCGGTCCTCAGCGCTCGCGCCACAGCCGGACTGCAACGGGAGGAAAGTGGACAGCGTCACTACACAGTCACCGCAGCAACAAAGAACAGCGGAACCCGAGAGAAAACAAGCAAACCGTCTCTCAACTTCATGTCCATGTAAAAACGGGAATAGTTGGAATGTGCGAAACAGCACAAGCACCGATCAATCATCAAGCACCAATTCATCATTGGCTTGAAATCAAATCCCCTGACATCCTAGTTATTGGATGGGCACCAAGCTGGGGGGCCGGGGGAGATGACCACAAGGGCGAAACCTTGGGCAAGTTTCCTTACTCCACACGCCTAATAATAATCTCTCCAAAAAACAAAAACAATAATAAATTGGTCATTTTCAATCCACGGATTTTTTCAATGTTTGTGGGACGCTGCTGTGCGCAATTGGCTGCCGCGGTTCGCCCACAAGTATACGGTCAATTCACTTTACAGCATATTCTGTGAAGCGCTTTGAGACGTCTAGAAGGCGTGAAAAGTGCTATATCAAATGCAAGGATGATTATTAAGAGGTAAGTTTTGAGATGTACAACCATGGCTGTGAGGACTGTCCCATCTAACGCACACGAGTGCAGATTCCAACTTAGGTGATGGGCAATGTGGGCACAGTGTGATATCCTAGTATGCTTTTGAAATAAGCAAAGGATAGCGACTATTTCTGGCACGCACTGTTCCGTAAAATCTATTTCAATATGTGAGTTTTACTTTTCCGATTTCCGTCAATTTAAAACCACATACAAATCCTGTGGTGACGGGGCTGCCTTGATATTAATGCCATGTGTTACTGAATTGAATCCTGCCATTTATATTGTATCAAAAGGGCATCAAAACTGTACAATCCAACACTCAAGGTCAACGCGAGGTATCGCATGCTTCACCTGGGCTGACAATATTTATTCCAAGCTATTTTTCTGTCAAACCGCAAAAAGATTAATAAGCTCATAACTTGGGAGTATCAGCGACAAGGTGAAGCGTTAAACGAGATGTGCCTATTGTCTTCTCTCGATCGAAAACGTATTTCAATTTATCCATTCGTGGGTAATAGGTGGTGTCACACCCTGGCCATCAAGGGTCACTCACTGATTGTGGTCAACAAATGTTATAGTCTTTATAATGGGACGGTAGGCCTTCAGTCTCTCTGCCCCCATCCTCTGGAACTCCATCCCACAGTCCGTCCGCTTACATGGCGCTTTTCACGTTGGGCGGATGTCCCAAGGCGCTGGACAGTCAAGGATTTGTCCCCGAGCTGGGGGCAGGGATCAGGAGGGGTGGAGGGTAGGGAGGGTGGGGGTTGATGAGTGACCGAAGGTGCGGTCGAAGAGTAGGGAAACCAGAAACAGCCAATGGCATTAGTGGCGTTGGATAGACATTAGTGCAATGTGTGTATGTGTGTGTGTGTGTGTGTCTCTCTCTCTCATAAATACTGTGATGGTGGAAATGGATAAGGTGTTTAGTTTATTACAGGATCCAAAACTAAATGTCGGAAATGAGGTTTGAATCATCACTGTCGTGTTAAGTGACCATTCAGTCACACTGAATTGGTATTGAGAGCGGAATTATAAGGTGTATAAAGAGAAGAGTAAACAGAGCCTCACAGTGTGACTGTCAGTCAGCCATTCTCTGGCCAGCACACACAGAGCAGATTCTAGTCCCACTCGCCCTGCGGATTGCGTGCTAACTCGCTCGCCTTTCCCTAAAAACAGTACATAAATAATCCCCTGTGATCGATTCAAATTACTTTTGCTTGTCGACATCAGCTCTTACAATCAGCGCCTCGAAGGCCGTGTCTAGGGTTCTCTCTGAGCTAATCAATTTGAAACGGCTGCTGGAAGTCAGATGTTTATAGTGTGGAAGAACAATCAATCCGAGAGAGCCTTCTCCCCCCACTCACCAACCGCCAACTCTGGTGAAGTCACACTGCAGCTTTACGGCAAGTTTCAAGTAAATGCACTTGAATCTCTAAAGGTTTCTCCAATGCAAAGCAGCAAGCTCTCTTCACCCCCCGACTTTGCACTCATATGATCACCTCACCACTCAAACGTCAAATACAGTTTGTGCGTTCTTCAGAACACTTATCTGAAATGTTTTAATAATAGTAATAATCCATGCATTTGATCCAAGGCCTTATCACGAGCTGGAACCTGAGCAGATGGCCAGGCTGGTGAAGCTCAGGTATCTCTCAGCGGAGGCCTGACTAGTCAGCACGTACGCTCACAGCTACCATCTGCAACGCCCAGCAATACTCTCCATCTGCCCTTCGCCAAGACGATCACTGAGGAGAGGCCCAGCAACCGGCAAACGCCTCTCACCCAATTGGGAAACACGCCCCAATCTTCCAATCGCAGCTTTGAGCGTTTAGAGCTGTGGGGCAGAGTGTTTGACGTGTCCACGTTTTGTTCAATGTCAAGATACTGCCCCTGGTGAAGGGCGCAATGTAATTAGTACGACTTATATCTACGAGTGCTATCAGATTCTCAGACAAAGAATGTTTTGCCCATTTTCTCCCGTTAAACACTTGGGCTCATCTCAAGACTCGCAGCTCCAAACCTGCTCAGGATATAGAGTAATAACACTTTACGCTGTTCTGGGGCGAGAGCCAAGAAGTCACAAGTGCAGTTGGCAGGCCTGAAAGGCTCGCCCTAGGACTCAAAGCTACGACTATAACAAACCTGTCAAGTGAACATTGTAAGTGCTAATAGGGAAGTAATCCTCTGTTTTTCTGCTTCGAAGAATCAAGTAGTTTCTCACACAAAAAAATCACGTGACAAGGTCTGAGGCACACAGATCCGGACCAGTTCACAGGGAAAGAATTAGAGGCGCCTATTTTGAAAAGTGCCCCTTACCTGTTAACTACTTTTTTTGCCCCGTTTCTTTCACTTTGTTGTGAAAGTGGGGTTAGTACTGAATATCAGGGATTTATTCACCTCCCAACAAGAATTTAACAAACTGAATCTGTGATCAGAGATGTTAAACCTTTTGTTTCTTGAAGGGGTGCATTACTTCGTAATGCGTAAAAACCTACATCAGCATTCGATCACTCCACACAGATAATCAGCGGGATTTCAGTGAAGCCGGGAAATAAAGCCAAGTGCTCTTATCTGGCAACAGATGGTGCTAGACTAACGTTCAAAGGCAAAGTGAGGGTTGGACAGAGAAAGTCATGTTTCTACACAAGCTGCCATTGACTGAGGTGCCTGTGCCCTAATAAAGCAAACAAGTGATCACAACTGGAAGAGAAGTGGCTGTGTTGAGGCTATTCTGCAGCCGCATACACACTGACATAAGACACACGTACATAAACAGACATACACACACACACAGGCTGACACTCTTCTAAACCATCTGTAAGTGAGTGCTGTAAGCGAGTGTCTCTGCGATCTGCTGGCTTCCGCAGTCACATACAATATACCGACTCATCCCCGAGTTACAAAACAAGCACTTGTCAAAATCCTGCAGGGATAGCCAGCACTGGATTATAAACCTCACCCCTTTATGACCGTCACAACATTAGATTAACACTTTTCAGACATCTTTCTTTTAAAAACAGCAACAGTGATGACCTGCTAATCTGGTCTGAGTCAAAGAACCAGGGGTAATTCCCTGACATGTTGTGAAGTGGCTTCACGAGATCCCACCCAGTGAGGACGGCTTGCCCTCGACTCAAATCCAGAAACTGAAATGATCAGAAGATAAGTCTTCCCATCTCTGGGTCCAGAGGCATTGTAACACATTGCTGATAGTAACTGAGCACCCATTATTGCACTGAGCAACACAGTACCAAAGTGAGGGCTCAGTTCAGTCAGTCTCCTCTCCGTCAGGGGTTAAAACATCCTCATTATCCCCATGGGGAAAGGAAGCAATGACTGGCAGGATCTGTAACACACCCCAGTGAGGCGTGATGGCAAATGAAATCGGGAATCAGAGTAGGTTACGATTTAATACCGAGTTTATTGCCATTGGCAACGTTTACATGTTTGAACACATTCCATAGAAACCGACTTGTGGCACGGAATTCTTAAAAGGCTACAAGTGCAGCCTATTTATACATTTATTAATATAAACTCCCACACGTGATAAACGAGGCTGAGAATGAATGATCAGCCCAATTAGGCTATTTTGCAGACAGTTGAGCTCAAGTAAATATTAGAAAACTTGGAAGGGTTTTGGGATTAACCAGAACAACATGTGATATATAGGAGATAATGCCCTCTTACTTCTAAAACATCCCAGGGATACGTTTGACTGCAATTAAATCTCATCCATATACTGTGGCAATGTTTACTTTTAATCATACCCTCAGTGACTACAGACACTAGGAAATAACTACTTTATTTATTGCCATTCCTCTTTCTCTCTCTCTTTCTCTTTTCTTCTCTCTCTCTTTCACTCCGTCTCTTTCCCCCTTCTCTGTAGTGTTGCTGTCCTTGCAGTCTTACATCCCTCCCCAAGCTCTGTCCTTTCCCATCAGCAGCTCTCTGCAGGTATTCACTTACACGCGCTCTCCTAATTCTAACAAAGAACCGTCCACACCCAACTCTTGGCTTGATCTCTGGTAGGACTTTGTCAATCACCTGACAGTGACCGCGCGTTGTCCATTCCCATTTTGGGGCTCCGCTTTCCCGGAGTCTGAGCCGTCCGTACCTGTGTTCTTCACTAGCTCTCTCATCACAACAAAGCCAGCACACCATTCATTGTGAGACTCTCTGAATGTCACACAGGCTCTGGTTAGTCATCACATGTGGTTGCCTTGGGATGGACATCTTCCAGCGTCTTGGGACGTCCTCCCGACATGGAAGGCGCTATACAAATGTAATTTGTTGTTAATTTGTGGTCGTTGGGATTGACTGGAAACAGCAAAGCACATGGCAAAATTCAATCTTGCATTCTGCGGTGAGTGGTTGGATTGTTTCTTGACTGAAGCTATGAATCCAGCAGTGAATGGTACATTGACAGCTGTTTAAGGACAGCTGAATGTTGGACTCCACACATTCACAACTGGCTGTTGTAAACGCCTGGCTATGCTGTCTGCCAGCTGCGATGTCCTCACACTAACACAGACACAGCTGCCTTACTCAAATGATCTGTTGTAACTTGTAAAGCGAGTTTACTAGTAACAGTGCCGCTCACGGTGATCTGATCGAGATTTCAGGCCGTCATCTCACCTCTGAACATAACAAGAGGGAAACACAAAACGCCTCAAACCGTTGGAAGTCCTCTTTGGAAGCTGGTAAAGGTTAGCAACTTTTTAAACAACTACAAAAGAAAAGGAACTAAATTAAGAATTTTCCACAATCCTGCGGCATTTTAACAGCTTAAGGCCAAAATGGACTTACAGGCTAAGACTAAGTGAAATTCTGGGCCTCATGGGTTTGCTCTCAACCACTTCTCACCACTTTTTATTAAGCGCTCTGGGTCGCTACCTTGTGTGACGGGCGCTATATAAAGGAAAGTTGTTGTACTTTTTAACTATGTCTCATTCCCAAGTGGCTGAAACTGTACCTGGAACAGGTTTAAGAACAAATTGATGACTGAAATAAATCCTCATTGTGAATCAGTTAGAAGCACGTATCCAGCTACGTTCAATGAAAGTTGCTTCCATCTTACCTTTTGGCTCTCATTCATTGCTCTCCAAATGTCATTATTGAAGAGACTATCCAAATGTGTTCACACCTCTCAAACGCTGTTTTTTTTGCTCCCAGCGGGTTCCTGAACGCAGCTTGGGAATTTGTTTTGCTTTTGCCTGCTTTGATCACTGAATCTGTCACAATCAATTTCATGCTACAAATGATATTAAGTGCAGTAATTAAGTTCAGTATGAAGGCAGTTTTGGCCTGAGAGCATTTAGCAACAAAATACGGATAGTCACAGTAGCTGCTAAGGACTTGATGAAGGAACCGCCACAGGGGGATGTGGGATCGAGTACACATTGCGTTGTTCTGGTGCGAGACTGTCTACTGTAATCCCTGTCTAATTAACCACACATTACCCACCAGCATTGCCCAGTCCCAGTCTCACATATTATTAGTTTTCACAAAGAGTTTTAAGATTTCCAGAGTATTGGGCTGGATAACGAGGAGCCAGGAGCAAGTCCACTGCTCTCCATCCTTCACGTAAAACCCTCGGTCACCACACCCCTCCATGCTTCAAGCTCCTCCTCTATCTGTCTTTAAATCCCACCTTAAACTCTACCTCTTCAACTATGCATGCAGTCACCACATGCCTCTTGTCCCCGCCTTGGTGTCCAACTGCACCACAGTGAAGCGCTTGAGACCTTATTCGAGATGAAGGCCACTGTATAAATGTAAGTTGTTGTTGTTGCAATCCTGAACAAAACAGTGTGTGAATTTCAACACGCCAGGCACCGTAGTAACGTATTATTATTGTACTGGTGCACTAGGGGTGGCTTTGCCTCATCTAAGTTACAGCAAAAAGTTTTCATGTTCCACTTAGATGTTTCCTGTGTTGTCACTTTCATCCCAGATGCGATCAATGTGCAATAGTCATTGCAAAATGGAAGGTAAATCAGCCAGCAAAGTTTATAGCGATTGACACACGCTGCACCGTTAAGCTCTCCAAAAAGCCGGCACGTGTTAAGGGTTCTATAAAATAAATGCAAGTTGTTGTTGTTAACGGTTGTTAACAGTTGTGCTCACACTGAAAGGAGATTGTGGAAAGTGACGATCAAGGTCATAAAAAGGTGTTTTGATAAACATCTTTCAGCAGCGACTTGGCTCTTGGGATTTTAAAACCACACAAAACACATCCTTACGCATCACCAGCACGTGTGTGCACCGTAGAGAGAGAAGAGATTATCTGTCAACCAGCCACGAGCAGTGTGTGGGGAGGTGACAGTACTCTCTTAAAGTTACAAATTATCAATAGTATAATTACTACAATGATAATACTACAATAATACGCAAAACACGCCAAAGTGGGGCCTTACACTTACAACTGTCAAAGCCCGTTCAGAAATCTGAATAACAAAAGGAAAGGAGAGTTGAGGCAGAGAGCACAAATGTACTTGGTACACTTCAGATCAGGAACATTCAAACTATCAACCGTTACAGCACAGGATACGGCCCATCGTGTCTAATTTCGCTATTGTTTGTAAGAGCCAATCCTTTCAGTTCCACTGAACTGCCTTTTCCCCCCATACAATACAAACTTACATGTATATACAGTAGCCTTTCTCGTTGAGAGGACATCCAAGGGGCTGAATAATAATGGCTTGGCACCTGAGCTGGGGCTACACAGCAAGGAGTGAGGTGTAGACGGACATTAGCAGAGTGGGGGGGCAGCCAATGAATAAAAAAAACTCCTCCACAATCCCTTCATTCTAGATCCCAGGCCCCAGTGTTGGGTATAATTAGCTCGGAGTAACAGAATCCCTGAGAGAGCAATCCCAGGCAAAATTAGCCCAGCAGGAGAGACCATCTCACAGAGGAAATGTTAAATTATTAATTCGGTCTCATTCAGTTCACCGGATGAAAAGTTAACAGCTCGTCATGTGGTCTCCAGCTCATAGCAAGTCTTCTTGCTCCTGTCTAGACCTGACCTATGGATATTGAACTTTACTGTTCCTCAAGAATTTTAATGGCAATTTCTAAATCTCCATAAAAGGAAGTGTACAGAGAAGCGAACGACTTAATTGCTAAACGGTTACAATCTCATTCTGAGCAAAACAAAACTTTTTTTTAACTGTCTGACTAGGCACCACGAACTGTGCTCTTACATAGGATGAAAGTACAATACACAGTTTACACATAGTCAAGTGCAATGCAGACATCACTATCTGTGTGTGTGTGTGTGTGTGTGCTGCTAACCATCCACTAGGCACTTGATTTAAATGCAGTTTATCTGCTAAAGAGAGCATTGTATTTGACTGACCCTGTTCTTTCACCTACTTGAAGCAGTCACGTTGGCTGAAACACTACAGAAACCCATTAAACTTCATCAGGGAATTAATGCGACTAAATTTCACAAGTTTTAAGCCGGATTTTTTTTTGAAAAAGCCTGATTAATTCAGTTCCAAACAAAGTCTGATTTACAGCAATACGTTATCTGAATTACAAACAGTCAAATGTATTGCTAATAAAAGTAATGAGAACGTGCATGTGTGTGAGGAACATGTTTCTACCCAAATAAAGGGACCAAATGATAGGGCTGGTTTCATATCCTCCACTCAGATCATCTATAGTAGAAGCAATATATAAAATTTTAGAGCTCCGAGAAGCTATCAGTGTGAAGGGTGCTACATAAATGCAAGTTGTTGTTCTTGTGTTATCTGGCTTGTGATGTGGTACTTGCTGGTAAAAGGAAATACTCTGCACAAAATATAACAACATAATAATAATAATCCTTGCATTTGATATAGCGCTTTTCACGTCGGGAGGACGTCCCAAAGCGCTTCACAGAACACACTGTAAAGTGAATTGACTGTATATTTGTGGGCGAACGCGGCAGCCAATTGCGCACAGCAAACATGGTGGGAAGGGGAAGTGGGGTGTGCCTTGCCCTGTGTTGGTAGGGTGGGAAGAGAGAGAAGCCACATCTCTAGCAGTGCCCTGATACTTTCAGGGAGCCCAAGGCACAGCACAATGTGGTTAACACCATCATTCCAGCTACAGGGGGTGGCGAGGGCGAAGAAGGGAAAGGGATGAGGAAGGGGAGGAAAGAAAACAAGATGGTCTAGGAGAAAGGGATGATAAGACCACAAGTAGTAGGAGCAGGAGTAGGCCATTCGGCCCCTCAAGCCTGCCCCGCCATTTAATAAGATCATGGCTGATCTTCTAACCTTAATCCCTCTATCCTTTAGAAATCTATCAACCTCAGTCTTGAATATATTCAAGGACTGAGCATCTACAGCCTTCTGGGGTAGAGAATTCCATAAATTCACTACCCTCTGATTGAAGAAATGTTTCCTCAACTCAGTTCGAAAAGGCTGACCCTTAATCTTGAGACTGTGACCCCTAGCTTTAGATTCTCCAACCAGGGGAAACAGTCTCACGGCATCTACCCTGTCAATACCCTTAAGAATCACCTCTAATTCTTCTATATTCTAGATAATATAGGCCTAGTTTACTCAACCTATCCTCATAGGTCAACCCCCTCATCTCAGGAACCAACCTAGTAAATCTACGCTGCACCCCCTCTAAGGCGAGTATGTCCTTTCTTAAATAAGGAGACCAAAACTGCACACAATATTCTAGATGCGGTCTCACCAGGGCCCTATACAACTGCAACAAGACTTCCCTACTCTTGTACTCTAAATTATGTTATTCTGGTGTCTATTAAAATGACCAGCGATTGACATTTGCCACCCTGACATGCACAGTCCATCCTATCTACCCACTCTTGGTCTAAGCACTAAGTTCTCCTGCTTCACTGCTAAGGGCACTCATTTACTCATTAACTGACAAACCGAGCTAAACTGCTCCCTCCTTCCTGTGTAAATGTGATTAACCAGCGTCAGGCCTTTGCTGATTAAAAGGCAGAAAGTTAATAGCCTGATAGATTTCCCAGCAAAGTTAATTGTTCACATGTACTGCAGGTGCTGGCACACAGGAAAGGCTAAGCCAGAGATCTTTAATGCTCGACACTGTGGAATGTCAGCTCCGTTCCATAGTCCAGTGGTGGAGATGATGAAAGAATTTTACTTGATCCAAAATGGAGGGATTTGGAGTCCTGTAGCGTAGTGGTTAGCGCACTCGCCTTGCAAGCGAGAGGACCCGGGTCCAATTCCCGGGTGGGGCGAAATCTTAGGCAAGTTTCCTTACTCCACACATCTGTTTACCTAGCAGTAAGACACTTCAATGATGTGATAAGGCGCTATATCAAATGCAAGAAATATTACCATTTATTATGATTCAGTGGAAAGATTGCTTTTGATTCCAAGCCTGACCATTTTCGAGTCTAGGAGGCCCTCACATTGAACTTTGAAATGGATTGTCTGCTTTCAATCATTTGTCATCCAGGCAAATGGAAATGTCAGCACGAGAGGAATATTCCTGGCTTCGGCTCTTCAGTTGGCATGAATGGCATTCGCTTACATATTAAAGCTTAAATTCTTTAACGCTTTCCAGCAAACCCTGAACACCAATCCCCGGGTCAGTGGTAAGAGAAGGAGACATACACGATGATTGACCACCGTGCATTTTAATAAAAAATTGTTTAAAAATTGCTGACTTAACGGCTGGTGCGAACAACAAGTCCCTAGGGCTTGGTTTTCTGATTGATGCTCTGATCTGTACACAATGGTTGTGATCGAAGCAGAAGAACACAAGGCCATGTCCTCCAGAGGTGAGCTGCCTGTCTCCTCCACATCCTGTACATCTCCAGTTCAGTGATCAATAAGGAGTGCTGCTGTGGGAAGCCCGGAAGGAGACAGTGACACACTAACCTGCAGAAGGAGACGAGCTGTGTGTTGGGAGCCAGGGCACGGTTACAGGGAAGGGATTAAGTTGCTGGTAGTTTTGCTATCACTCACAGAGTGCGGCACACACCGCCTGCTCCTCTCTCAATCTCTCAAAGGAGAGTGAAACATCAGCCAGCAGTACTGATTTTGATAGCAGTAAGTGGAAGCTCCTTCAGAGGGCTGTGTGTACTGCATTGAATTTCATAGAATATTACAGCATAGAAGCAGGCCATTCGGCCCATATTCCGGCTCTTTGGAAGAGCTACCCAATAAGTCCCACTTCCCCGCTCTTTCCCCATGTCCTTGCAATTATCACACAATAATACACACAGCAAACAAAATCCTCCTGATACGTCCCTTACTGCTCGCATCTCGGTCGCCCCTCGCCATTGCATTTCATGGTACCAAGAGCTGGAATCTCTCTGCTCACAATGTGATCTCAGGTGCTCTGCTCTGCACACTGTAGCTGCCTCCAGGCTCTCTGCAATCAAAACCTTTTATGAAAGAATAAAACCCAGAATCACAGAGTCACATATAGACATGAGCAAGGGGCATGGACAGCTCCCTCAGTAACATTCAGCCTTGCTGAGGAACTTCAGGTTAACATGCTCTATGTTCAGCCACTCGTATTGCCAATTCTCTTTGATAAAAGTACAACAGAGATTGAATAACCTCTGAAGTGAATGATCACTATGCTACACTCCTCAAATAATAACACTTAGCTAACCACCACCAATACCAACAATAAATTGCATTAAACAGGGCCTTTCACGTCGGAAAGAGGTCCCAAGGTACTGGACAGTTAAGGGTTTGCACCGAGCTGGGGGTTGGGATCAAGCGGGTTGGAGGGTATTATGAATATATTAAATGTACATTCATAACTGGGAGGGTGGCCAAAGGCACAGTCATAGAGGAAGATCTTGAGCCAGGCCTTGAAGGAGGTGTGGGAGGGCACCAGATTGACGCTCTTTGTTTAAAGTGGTGCAAACCTTGTTGCGGGCCAGTTCGCCAGTTCTCTTGAACGAGCAGGTACTCGGTTTCCCTGAGTTCTGGGCTGGCGGGGAACAAGACCGTTTCCATCTGGTGAAACCTGACCTGAGTGTAATTCCACTGGAATTTCACCCGATCGGAAGGCTGACAAAAGCCCAGTCTCTCTCTTGCTCCCCACCTGTTACCCTGAATAATTCAGTCAGGCCTGGCCCTGTTCAGATAAACACAAGCAGCCGAAAGGTACAAGTAGCGAAAGGTTTCGTTTGGAAACGAGTCCTTTCTGTTATTTGAGTGCAGCAATGCACACAGCTCACCCTCAGGCTAAAATAATAATAATAAAAATGATAATAATAATTCAGTAAACCTCACATAAGTCGTACCAGTTGGGACCACACATTTATTATGACTTATGCAACGTATAACTCATACTTTGCATAAGTCGTATTAAATGTAAATTTCCAACTGATATGACTTATATGCGATTTATTGTATTATTATTATTTTTATTCATATTATATTCTATATTGCATAGAATGAAAACTCTTGAACAGGACTTGGGCAGATGTATGAGTTAGGCGGTAATACGATTGATATCAATCAGTTTTACTGCGAGTTTTACTGGACAGGCTTGATGCTGAACCAACCCAAGATAGCCCCGCAGTTCAAGATGAGAGGGTTCAACCCCACAGCATAGGGTTAGGGATGGGGTTGGGGGGAGGGGGGGGGAGAGGGAGGAGAATTCCGTCCATTCACCCCATCCCTCCCAGGTCAGTGAGGAGCAGGTTCGCCCAGCATTGCTGATTGCTAAGCCGTCACCTTTTTCCCCAGCACTGACCCATTGCAGGCCAGCCAGCGGGGCAGAGAGTGCTGGAGGTTTGATACTGCGCAGTGCGGACACGGTTGGCCCTATTAATTACCGAGGCTCGCAGGTAAAGTTACTATTAAATATTGAAGAAAGATGTAACTAAGAGCTCGGATGCTTTCAGCAGATGATCTCATTCCTCTTTCAAAGTCACCTCCAGTCACCAGCATTGTTCTCCCTCACCCAGCGATGCTCTGTGACATCAGGCGTCCAGGGTTTGGACTCCTCATTGGCAAGTGGGCTCTTTCTGTATTCCTCCAAAGGTTGAGCTGTGGGTGGCAACACCAGACTGGGTGGCACTGAGCTACGCTGCACACTAAAGATATGTCCTGGCCGACAATGCCCCCAATATAACCGCTCACTCAGCCACTCACTCATTGCCTGTTTGTGCACATCGTTTCAGTGGAGTATTCCCCCGCTTACTGAGGGAGGCAGAGAATAGGGGTCCTATATCCGCAGGTTCTCTAGTCTTAGAGTCCAGGCCTCCCCGCAATATCCTGCACCTCTTTTTCACCCATAGTTAGCACTAGGCTTGAATAGTGAAGAGAACAAGAGCACAAGAGCCTTTCTTTACACAGACGGAGTAGAGGGAAGGAGTGCGGCACAATGAAGGGACTTTCAGCTGAGACATGGCTACACAGATGGTCCTCACCCGATGAGCTGCTTTCATGTGGAGTCCTGTAGCTCAGTGGTTAGAGCACTCGCCTCGCAAGCGAGAGACCTGGGTTCAATTCCCGGGCAGGGCGAAACATTGGGCAAGTTTCCTTACTCCACATGCCTCTGTTTACCGAGCAGTAAGTAGGAACCCGTTGTTAGTTGATTGACGGATCACTTTTCCAGGGGTAGTAATCCCTCCAAAGAAACAATAAATAAATTTGTCACTCAATCCACGACTGTATGTGGGAGACGCTGCTGTGCACGATTGGCTGCCGCGTTTCGTCCACAAAATACACAGTCACTACACTTTACAGTGCATCCTGCGAAGCGCTTTGAGACGGCCTCGAAGACGTGATGAGGCGCCGTATCAAGTGCAAGGATTCTTTTAAATATAAAGCAATGAGTCAGAGAAGGGACAGGGTTTAATCATGGACAGGGATGGGGAGAAGTGGGTCACAGTGACATCTTTAGTGAGTGTGGCTCCCGCCTCAGTGTAAGGTGAGCGTTACCTGCCTACAACTGGTGCAGCATAAAGACATCACCGGTTCCTCGGGCAGAGAGCACGAAGTGCTTTCATCCTGATCTACGTCGTGCACTGAGTTAGATACACATCGCTGCTGTCGCGTTGAGTTACATTAGTGTCCGAGATCAGGGTCAGAGACAAAACCTAGTCTATTTATAGTGTTACACGTAGTATAAAGTGCACCTGTGCAGTGTGAGCAGCATCAGATAAGCATTGTGATTTCATATCCAGGTTGAATATTAATGCAATCAGAAGCAGGACATTTACACTAATGTAACGGGAGCTGATTTATCCCTAATCGGGGATGAGCATTCCGGCTAACTCGGCGCAGAACAGTGACGTCTGTCCCCGGGAACAACAACAACAACAACAAGATTCCATTTATAGAGCGCCTTTCACGTCGGGAGGACGTCCCAAGGCGCTGTACCGCACATCTCGTGCCATAAAAAACAGGCCACTAATTAATTGGGATTAGTATTACAGCGTTACACAAGCACAGAGTTCACAGTGTTACACAAACACTGTTGGTCCACGAAATACACTCTCATACACACCCACACACTCACAACTAGTAGCTCCATCCAACTCAGTGTCATCACAAGCAGAGCTTGACTGAGGGCTAAAAATAGCTACGTGCATTAATGAATTTAAACCGAGTGTGAACTGACCTATTTTACCAACCACACTCTTCTACTAACGGACTGAATCACACTACCTGAGAAAGCTTAACATGTTCATCTGGTTCTCAAAGAGGGGCAGTGAGTTGGACAATTATTTCTTCCTCAACAAAATCCCAAATTCACCAAATACAGGAATCACCACATCCCAAATTCATTGGAAACCAAATTCACCATTCATTTGTTATTTTATCTCAGTGCTAGTTGTTGCTAGTATGGATTATTTGCTGCATTTGTCTACCTTGACCACCCCCCACCCACCATCCGCTGGTGGCATCATTCAGCAGGGATCAGCGACAATTGTTTTATGCCACAACAGAGACAATGTCACACAAGCTGATCTCCAGGAGTGAAGCTCAGCTCCTGTGAACAGCTTTTCGAGTCATGTGCACTGAGCGTCCTTTGAAAATGAAAAGGTCAGGCATGTGCTGTTTGTCACTTCAGCTGCTCTGAAGCTGTTAACAGATAAATCAGTGAGAGACTGAGGCCCAGACCCAATGCAAGCTTGGACGCATTCTTCTGGTTTCTGGAAGAAGACGGTGAACCAGACGACCTCTTTCCACAACTTAACACATTCCCCAAAGTTGGAAAAGGATTAACACATCCCCGGGTGTGAAACCCACAGCCACCGACTTGACATTTGCCGTCCAAATGTCATAGAGTCCCATGTCCTGGGCTGAGCTGGAAGCCCATGGAGAACGTGCAAACATCTCAAAGTCAAAAAGAGCATGGCCCAATCCACACACCACCCAGCGATTCACGGGATTTAAACCCGGGACAGCGGGTTCCGGTTTTCCTTCTAATCTGGAGACAGATATATTCCTTGGGTGGGCTTTCCTGTGTTCACCCCCCACCCCCACCACCATCCCATCCGCACCCACCACCCAGCTCGGGTGCAAATCTCTGACTGTCCAATGCCTTGGGACGTCCTCTCAAAGTGAAGGATGCTGTGTGAATGTAATTTTGTATTGTGTCGTAGGTTGAAGCTGAACCAACAGCACATCAGTGTGCTATGCGTTCCCAAGCTGACAAAACAAATCATAATAATCCTCGCATTTTATACAGCGCCTTTCACATTGGGAAGACATGTGAAAGCGTTTTACAGGATTAACTGCAAAGTGGAGTGACTGCGTATTATATAGGTGAACTCGTTGGCTGAATATTGCATAGCAAGGCCCCACAGACAGTTATGAAACAAATTACCATTTGTACTTGGAGCATTGTACGCCAGGACACCAGGACATACGCAGCGGGGGGTGGGGAAGAGTTGTGTGAGGCTGATAGGAAGATCAATACTCCCACAAAATTCATTTTACAGTATATTCTTTGTGACGTCTCTAGACGTGATGAGCCACGATATCAATTGCAAGGATTTTTATTAATACACCCCCTCCTCGTGACTTTCTCTGGTTACTCATTGTAGCTGCTCAGTCACCGACCTTTGCTGTAGCTGTGGGTACGTAACAGGAAAAAGCCTCAACAATGAGGTTCAGATGTTGTTCCACATCTGAACAGTATCTGAACCTCATTGTTCTTTCTCTCTTGCCGAGAAAGAGATTGAGAGCACGGGGTCTGATCACCGACAGCGGCTCCAGTAATCGCTCTGCTTTGGCGCGATCGGCCAAACGATCGCCTTAGATACCTGGATCTCAACTCTGCGCTCCTCCACACTGGTCCTCAAGAAACCCACAGGCCTAAAGTGAGCCAATCCCTGCTGTCTTATTACTACAGTAAACCTTGCATAAATCTGATCTGTATCAATCGTACAATCGCCTAAATCATACATCTGCCCAAGTTCTGTTGAATTTCCTATTATTAATGGGTTTCACATAACTTATACGTTGTATAAGTCATATTACATGTATGGTCCCAACTGATACGACTTGCGTGAGGTATACTGTACATGCAACAACCTTGCCGTTGACCCACCTGAACCCTGCAAATGAATTTATCATTACAATTCAAACCAAGTGCAGGCTGAAAAGTGCTGAGACCATCAGTTCCTCAAACCTCAGTTTAACTGTTGATTTAATTTTTCTATCAGAATTCTATGCACCTACAACTTTGGGCCTGACTGATGCCGATACAATGTTAAACGTGAATCAGCCTTAGCCAAGACTAATGCACACTACAGCCAAATGATGAACAACCTGGAGATATGACATCGGTGTCAAATCTAATTTCTCCCGTTTTCCTTAACTGAAGTTCAATAAAGCAGCAGTACAATCCACAAAGCACCCATCTCCATCGTAAACGTGAAGACAATATTTTAGATGCTTTCCCAAATTGTGTTGTAAAAAAAAAATGGAGAGAATTCAAACTAGGCTCCATTCAAACAAAACCAAGGATTCCCAGTGGTTTGTTCTAGGCTCCATTTTGCCAGGCGCAAAGAAAACAACAGGCATGTGTTCTTATACAATGCCAATCAGAGTATTAATGAGACAAGAACTATTGGGGGAAAGGCCAGAACGTAACTCTCTTTGTATCAGTGCAGTGTTACAACAACAAGAACAACAACTTGCATTTATATAGCACTCTTCACGCCAGAAGGCGTCTCGGTGTGCTCAGTGTTATCTCATGTTATATCTCTGACTTTGTCGGGACGGGAGGCAAGTTGGACATTAGCACGATCTACACAACCCCAACCCCAACTTAGAGCCACCCTACACCAAGCCAACTGGCCATTCCCCTACAAGCAAGATCACTCCAAAGTCTGCCAAGCGAGGAAAAGACGCAAGGCTGATCACTGCCTGTCAGTGCACCATTTTCCTTTCACTCTCATCATGTTCCCCTGTCTGACCTGGGTAATCCTGGATTAGATTACTAACCCACAATCTCTTTCCCACACAGGGCAGTAGTTCACTCCCTCATGTTTACCTTGGGGAAATACTGTAAATAAATTATAATGTGATTATCATTTTATTGAGAACAAGGGACAGAATTCCTTATGAAAATAATATATTAAAAAAAGCCTGCCATCAGCTTGGGACTCTGTCCTGCTCTGCTTCGCTGCTAACTCGTGTTCCTCCTCGAGAACATACAGTGAATGTGACGAGAGCAGTCACCCTGCTCTCAAATCAGGAGGCAAGACGACTTTTTAACGCACTTTTGCTTCCTCTCAACTAAAACCAATTTGTGTTGTTAGACAATAAAGGTCCCAGTTACTACTCCACGGCAATGCCCAGCTGCCATCCAGACCGTGACAAGGTTTGGAACTTGGATATTTCAGGAGTGTAAAGCGATATGGTTGGAGGTGTAACAGGGAGAGAGGGAGCCCTGATTTGGGTTGGTCTCATTGGCCAACAGCTTTTTCCCAATCTTATCCCATCATCGCTCCTTCTTCAGATCACAAGATGCATCATCACCATTTATATCACATAATTCAATTACAGACACCTCCCATCTGTCATTCTGCCATCACCCCCTCTCCAGAAACCCTCTCCTGACAGGAAGCTTTCAGTGATCAGATAACTGCAAGAAAAATCACTAACTCTCTGTATCTTTTCCACTCTGGACCATGTTTCAAACCAGGAACACATCTTGCGGTTGAAAGACGTTAATAAAACGCCAAGGGTTTTCTTTCTTTTTTGGGGTGGTGGGAAGTAATCTGAAGGATAGTAGCTACAACCATGCAGTGCTGGGGGGTGAGGGTGGAGTGCCCTGCATTGTTGGCTCTACTGTCCTTCAGATGAAATGCTAAACCGAGCTCATGTCTGTGTCTGTTCAGGTGGATGTTACAGATCCCGCTGCGCTGTTTGAAAAGAGAAGGGAGTGTCTCTCTCCTGACGTCCCAGCCGACAATCCCCCCAAATAAAGTCAGTCATTTCACAGCTGGTTTCTGGGCCCTCGCTGAGCGCAAATTGACTGTCGTCTTTGCCTAGAAACACACGGTCACTACATTTCACAGTAAATCCGGTGTAGTGCTTCGAGACGTCCTGCTGATGTGAAAGGCGCCATATCAAATGCGAGGATTGTTAAAAACAAGTCGAAATGTCATGAAACAGTAAGTGTTCCTTCCAACGGCCTCGTTTCATTACTACTCTAAATGGCATTTCCACAATTAACAGTTGACAGAAGCATTGTTGCTAACCTGGCAAAGTGTACAATGCAGCGCTTTAAAAATCTAAAACCGTGGTGGGGGGGGAGGGGACAAGTGACCGTAATAGAAGAAAACAAACTGTCAACAAGCAGGAACCTCTCTCTCTCCCAGCAGCTCTGAATGCCATAAAAAATGAATGAAGGAAAACTGAGCACAACCTTGCTTTCACGAGATTAGCTCTGAGGTAAGCAGCGCGCACACAACAGTTTTCAACACGCACGGTGTCATAATCCACGCGGCATAGAATTTTAATCAAAACAGCTCCACGGGGACATTAAGCTAAATTTAGACTCAATGTTAAGTTTCCATTTTCTCCGCTGGCCGCGACAGGTCACATCTGCGCTGATTTATGAATGAACGAAGCCAATCGCAAAACACATGAGGAAAAGGGGGGGGAAGAAACAAAACAATGTCAGGAAGGAAGAAATGGATTTGGGATATTAATATAACAATTTTTGGTGAATCTAGGGCAACATCATATATATATATATATAAAAAGAGAGGGACGGAAATTGGTTTCGGCAACGCAGTCAGTTGCAGAAAAACCGTAGCTGATATAGGGAGAGAGAATGTAACAGGGTGGTGTTGAACCAGCTGTGCTTACAGCACGCAATTCACCGCAAAATGCGGTGGTACAACATATTCCAACACCGTTTATAATACACAATCCTGTTAGTAATTCTCGCTGCCCCACATCACGGCACGTTAAAAAAATGAATGTTTTTATACGCAAAAAAGTTAGTTTTAAAATCTTAAGATTGCCGTGACTGTGAAATGTTGTGTGAGTGGTTTTTAATTCACGCGCTCTGCAGATTGAGTGACCCCCCTGGACTAAGACCAACCACACGTAGGATTCGGTGCTGTTTATGGGTCAGCAGATTCCTCATCCCAATCACAGGATTTTCCAGGGATGCGAAGCCATCTGGGTAAGCATCCCGGGACAGGGGCGCAGGCGGGCGGGCGGGCAGGTGGGTGGGTGGGGGGGGGTGGGTGGGGACCTGAGTGGCCCCCTCAAACTCACTCAATTACAATGGAAGAAATCAAGTAATAGTAATAATTATTAGTAATAATTATAACGCTTAATGCAGCGCCTCAAACGCTTCACAGGATTCGCTGCGAATACACCTACAGAGCGCACAGTCACTTCACAGTATATGCTGCGAAGCATTCTGAGACGTCCTTCTGACATGAAAGTTGCTGCATGAAATGTAATTATCATTATTATTAGTATTCATAATTAATGGTCCATGGACAACATGACACTCACAGCAACATCAAAGGTGGGGACCAGAATACCTGACAATCAGTCTCAGGAATCACAGGTTTACTGTGTCTGATTTTTTGGGGCAGAAATTATTAAAAAGGTAATTCATAAAATGAGCAGATTGTGTGTGTGTGTGTGTGTGTGTGTGTGTGTGTGTGTGTGTGACATTCGCTGGATTTAGCTGTCTGGGTAGCGTGCAACTCAGCTTCCCTCAAATCCCTGACCCTCAGATGGCACATATAAGCTGACAGACGTTGAAGAGAGATTTACATCACAGCTGAATTAGATAGTAAGCACGTGGCTCAATGGGTCACAGAGTTCATTGCCTGGGTTTGATGGCAGGTTTCTTCCCAGTGTTCACATCACAAACACCGAACTTTCCATTTCAGATAACGCAAGTATCTGAGATTTCAAGAATCGAACAAGAATTTAAACAGTACGCTAGACAAAGTATATTTGTGATTTAGCTCATCGGTGAGGGGGATTTTGAGCTCGTACATCAGGGCTGAGTCTTTAACACAGTGCTGGCAAAAGGGAGGGAGGGGAGTGCTGCATTGTCAGAGGTGCTGCCCTTTGGATAAGACATTAGGAGACGTTTGTACCAGTTCAGGTGGATATTAAAGATCTCACAGCACTACTGGAGAAGAGATGGAGTTTCTCTCTCCTGGTGTCCAGGCTGACAATCCCCCAGATTTGCAGGACATTGCTCCGCACAAATTGGCCTCCGCGTTTGCCTATAAAATACAGTCACTACTGTACCGAAAACTTCTGTGAAGCACTTTGAGGTGTTGATGTATCATGGTGTTCCCTTCACAAGTGCAAATCTTGCATTTCAGGGTATGCAAATATGTTAGAAGCTCAGGACTTGACTTGAGTGATAAAATCGGGTTGGTTTGGGGGGAGAATAAGTGTCAACAATAGATGACAAAAACACACCTTGAGCCAGGATAAACTGAGGTGACAGGGTCACGGACCGAACACCTTTCAATTTAAAGTCTTATTGCTTCAAACAAAGGGCAAATGCTGGGTGGATTATGTAATGAAATCCTGTGGCTGAGTTGAGATGGTCACACGGCCTGTTTATGGAGCAGTGATCTCTTTATAGTCTCGCTTAGAGTACACAACAATTAACGATACAATGTACTAAACGCAGGATTATTCCACATCAAAGCACACCCGGATATTTCTCATTGTTTGGTGTGGATAAGAAGACCGATTATAATAATTTGCTCCAATAAA